>NC_066557.1:1669614-1732150 GCF_024679095.1 Eriocheir sinensis
GAGAGAGAGAGAGAGCGCGGGTTTGGTTACTGCCGCCTTGCTGCAGAAAGAAAATATTCTGCGTGGCTCCGCTACAAAAGGAGCCCAACCCGCCGCAACAAAACCCTGCATCGAGCGGCGTGCAAAAATATGGTGGCCCCTAGTAAATGGGCGAAACGGAGGTGGGAGAGAGACCTCCGCGCCAAGCTGTGCGGGCCAGGGGTGGGCAGCAAGACCTGGTGGACCCTTGTTAAGGAAAAGCAAGGCAGCAGCCACCAAGAAACAATCCCTCCCCTCACCAAGCAGGACGGCACCACAGCCACCTGCAGCAGGGAGAAGGCAGAGCTCCTGGCTGACCTTTTCTCTGCCAAGATGTCCGTCGCCAACCCCACCAGACCTCCACCACAACTGCCACAGGAATGCAACCAGACCCTGACAGAGGTTGCGGTACACCGGGAGCAAGTAGAGCGCCTTCTAAGAGCGGTGGACGTCAGGAAGGCCACTGGTCCTGACAACGTTAGCCCACATGTGCTGCGTCACTGCTCCAGTGAGCTGGCAGGACCCCTCTCAGAGGTGTTCGGGGCCTGTGTCCGGGAGAACACCTGGCCCTCTATATGGAAGGAGGCTCGCGTGGTGCCGGTTCACAAAAAGCGGGCCAGATCTGACCTTGCCAACTACAGGCCTATCTCCCTACTGTCTGTAGTTGGAAAAATCTTCGAGAGAATAGTGGTGGAGGCCATCACCCGCCACCTCGAGAACAACGCCCTCATCACTGACCAGCAGTTTGGGTTCAGATCTGGCCGCTCCACTTCAGACCTCCTGCTGCTCCTCTCCAGGGATTGGCAGGACTCACTAGACACCGACCTGGATACCATTGTCGTCGCTCTCGACATCGCGGGTGCTTTTGACCGGGTGTGGCACGCGGGCTTGCTGGAGAAGCTTCGTGCCAAAGGCATCCAAGGACACCTGCTGATGCTGATGAGCGACTACCTTCAAGGAAGAAGCCTTCACGTCGTCGTCGGCGGCCAGCAGGCCAAGGACCTCCCAGTGGGTGCCTCAGTCCCTCAGGGATCTGTGCTGGGACCTGTCCTCTGGAATCTGTACATCGACGACCTTCTCAGGAATCTGCCAGCAGTCTCTGCATACGCTGACGACTGCACGCTCTCCCTCTCCTACCCTCGCCAAGAAAGCCAGCAAGCGGTTGCTGAGGTCAACCAGCAACTACGTTTGATACGGGAGTGGGGGGAGCGCTGCAGGTGAACTTTGCTCCTGAGAAGACTCAGGCGATGGTGATCTCTCGGTCCCCGGCAGCCACACAAACTGTCGAAGGAAGAGTGATGTTTGGCTCCGTCACCCTCCCGCTCCAGGATTACGTTAGGATCCTCGGAGTGGACTTGGACCGAGAGCTGCGCTTCGACCGCCACCTGAAACACGTTGCCCACCAAGCCTCCCTACGTGTCTCTGCCCTTCATAGAGTGGCTAATTTCCTCGACAAGCGAGGAATTGTGCTCCTCTACAAGGCCCAGGTAAGATCGTACCTGGAGTACGGGGCTCTGACCTGGATGTCCAGCGCTGCCACACACCTGCAGAGACTGGACAAGGTGGAGCGACGGGTGCAGCGACTGTTACAGGAGAACAACCCCCAGCCGCCCCCTCAGGATATTATATATCTAGACACTCTGGAGCACCGCCGGGACGTCGCTGCGCTGGTGGTGTTCCACAAGGCCCAGGTACAAGGAGTACCACACCTGGCGAGACTGAGGCTCCCCCCGCGAGAGGCTGTGAGAGATACGAGAATGGTACTCTCCAGCCAAGAGCAGGTCGGGGTGCCGAGGTCACGCGCCAGCCAGCACCAGCGGACCTTCACCTCCAGGGTGTCCCGCCTGTGGAACACATTCACTGCAGCAGGGCCAACAGTGAGGGAAATGTCCACTCAGTAGGTAAAAGCGGCAGCTCACAGGTGGCGAAGAACATGCCCCACACCACTAGTGATGCTAATTACACAGTGAACAAGTGTAATGGGCTTTTGAAATAATGGACAAGAAAAAGTGACATTTTAAGCCCTGAAAAGTGCACAGTGAAACATATGCTACTCGAACGATTGCATAAAGTGTCGTCGGCAAAATACAAATATGTTGTGTACTATAGATTCGTCAGTTTAAATAAAAAGAGAGAGAGAGAAGAGAGTAATCTAACCTAATCTCGCCTTATCTAACCCTAACCGAACCTAACCTAGCCTAACCTAACGTAGCCTTACTTAATATAGTGTAAAGTAATGTACGAAGACCTAACCTAACTTAACTATCGTTACCTGATCTAACTTAACCTAATCTATCCTAGCGATAGGGCGAGGGCGAGAGAAGGCGAGAGAGGGTAAGGGGAAGGATATGAGAGAGGGGCGAGTCTAGAGGAATACAGGAAGACCTAACCCAGCTTACCCAAGCCTTATACCTAACCTAATATAATCTAACCTAATATATCCTAGCGAGAGGGAGCAGACAAGGGAAGGAGAGGTAAGAGGCATGATGGGGACGAGTCTATCTTAGCGAGAGGGAGAGGGCGAAGGAGAGGGAGAGGGTGAGAGGGACGACTTATCTAACCTAACCTCACCTAGTCTTACCTACTCTAACTTTAACTAGTCTTACCTAACCTAGCTTTATCTAGCCTTACATAACCTAATCTATCCTAGGGAGCAGGTAGGAGCGAGAGAAAGGGAATGCCAGTGCGAGGCAAGGAGTGCAAGAGGGACGACTCAACCTAACCTTACCTTGCCTAATCTAACCTAACGTAACCCAATCTTAACTAGCGAACAGACAATTAAGCCAAGGGCAGCATCCCATGGGGTAGGCGGTGGCCGAAGTGATAGCGTACTGGACCCACATTCGCCGCGTGATGGACGACGCGGGTCCGAATCCTCACCCTACCACTCGGATTTTTCAGGCACCGCCGAGTGGCTTAAAACTACCCACATGCTGTCCTGAAGACCACCCATCAACCCGGACTCTAGAGGAAGCCGTCCAAGCGAATCAAGAACGAGTTCCGGGGGGCAGCATGAGCCAATGCAAGATGGCGCCACTATAAACACTCGCCTGCGCCAGAACGGGCTGGGCCGACCATCAGGCCCCACCTGGAAGAAGCCTTGGGCCGACCATCAGGCCCCACCGGGAAGATGCCTACCGGCGCAATAGGCAACAACGTAAAAAAAAAAAAAAAAAAAAAAAAAAATCCCACCCAGACAATTAAGCCAGGGTCAGCGTCTCACCCAGACAATTAAGACAAGGTCAGCACCCCACCTAAACAATTAAGCCAGGGTCAGCATCCCACCCACACAATTAAGACAAGGTCAGCATCCCACCCAGACAATTAAGCCAGGGTCAGCATCCCACCCAGACAATTAAGACAAGGTCAACATCCCACCCAGACAATTAAGCCAAGGTCAGCATCCCACCCAGACAATTAAGCCAAGGTCAGCATCCCACCCAGACAATTAAGCCAAGGTCAACATCCCACCCAGACAATTAAGCCAAGGTCAACATCCCACCTAGACAATTAAGCCAAGGTCAGCATCCCACCCAGACAATTAAGCCAAGGTCAACATCCCACCCAGACAATTAAGCCAAGGTCAGCATCCCACCCAGACAATTAAGCCAAGGCCTGCATCCTACCCAGACAATTAAGCCAGGGTCAGCATCTCACCCAGACAATTAAGCCAAGGTCAGCACCCCACCTAAACAATTAAGCCAGGGTCAGCATCTCACCCAGACAATTTAGACAAGGTCAGCATCCCACCCAGACAATTAAGCCAAGGTCAGCATACCACCCAGACGAATAAACCAAGGTCTGCATCTCATCCAGACAATTAAGCCAAGGTCAGCATCCCACCCAGACAATTAAGCCAAGGTCAGCATACCACCCAGACGAATAAACCAAGGTCTGCATCTCATCCAGACAATTAAGCCAAGGTCAGCATCCCACCCAGACAATTAAGCCAAGGTCAGCATACCACCCAGACGAATAAGCCAGGGTCTGCATCGTACCCAGACAATTAAGCCAGGGTCAGCATACCACCCAAACGAATAAGCCAGGGTCTGCATCCTACCCAGACAATTAAGCCAGGGTCAGCATACCACCCAGACGAATAAGCCAGGGTCTGCATCCTACCCAGACAATTAAGCCAGGGTCAGCATCCCACCCAGGGAGTTAAGCCAAGGTCTGAATCTCACCCAGACAATTAAGCCAAGGTCTGCATCCTACCCAGACAATTAAGCCAAGGTCTGCATCCTACCCAGACAATTAAGCCAGGGTCAGCGTCTCACCCAGACAAATAAGACAAGATCAGCACCTCACTCAAACAATTAAGCCAGGGTCAGCATCCCACCCAGACAATTAAGACAAGGTCAGCATCCCACCCAGACAATTAAGCCAGGGTCAGCATCCCACCCAGACAATTAAGACAAGGTCAACATCCCACCCAGACAATTAAGCCAGGGTCAGCATCCCACCCAGACAATTAAGCCAAGGTCAGCATCCCACCCAGACAATTAAGCCAAGGTCAACATCCCACCCAGACAATTAAGCCAAGGTCAACATCCCACCCAAACAATTAAGCCAAGGTCAGCATCCCACCCAGACAATTAAGCCAAGGTCAACATCCCACCCAAACAATTAAGCCAAGGTCAGCATCCCACCCAGACAATTAAGCCAAGGCCTGCATCCTACCCAGACAATTAAGCCAGGGTCAGCATCTCACCCAGACAATTAAGCCAAGGTCAGCACCCCACCTAAACAATTAAGCCAGGGTCAGCATCTCACCCAGACAATTTAGACAAGGTCAGCATCCCACCCAGACAATTAAGCCAAGGTCAGCATACCACCCAGACGAATAAACCAAGGTCTGCATCTCATCCAGACAATTAAGCCAAGGTCAGCATCCCACCCAGACAATTAAGCCAAGGTCAGCATACCACCCAGACGAATAAACCAAGGTCTGCATCTCATCCAGACAATTAAGCCAAGGTCAGCATCCCACCCAGACAATTAAGCCAAGGTCAGCATACCACCCAGACGAATAAGCCAGGGTCTGCATCCTACCCAGACAATTAAGCCAGGGTCAGCATCCCACCCAAACGAATAAGCCAGGGTCTGCATCCTACCCAGACAATTAAGCCAGGGTCAGCATACCACCCAGACGAATAAGCCAGGGTCAGCATCCCACCCAGACAATTAAGCCAAGGTCAACATCCCACCCAAACAATTAAGCCAAGGTCAGCATCCCACCCAGACAATTAAGCCAAGGCCTGCATCCTACCCAGACAATTAAGCCAAGGTCAGCATCTCACCCAGACAATTAAGCCAAGGTCAGCATCCCACCTAGACAATTAAGCCAAGGTCAGCATCCCACCTAGACAATTAAGCCAAGGTCAGCATCCCACCTAGACAATTAAGCCAAGGTCAGCATCCCACCTACACAATTAAGCCAGGGTCAGCATCCCACCTAGACAATTAAGCCAAGGTCAGCATACCACCTAGACAAATAAGCCAAGGTCAGCATCCCACCTAGACAATGCAGCTAAGGTCAGCATCCCACCTAGACAATTAAGCCAGGGTCAACATCCCACCTTGACAATTAAGCCATGATCAGCATCCCACCCAGACAATTAAGCCAGGGTCAGCATCCCACCCAGACAATTAAGCCAGGGTCAGCATCCCACCCAGACAATTAAGCCAGGGTCAGCATCCCACCCAGACAATTAAGCCAAGGTCAGCATCCCACCCAGACAATTAAGCCAAGGTCAGCATACCACCCAGACGAATAAGCCGAGGTCTGCATCTCACCCAGACAATTAAGGCAAGGTCTGCATCCCAAACAGACAATTAAGCCAGGTTCAGCATCCCATCCAGACAATTAAGTCAAGGTCAGCATCCCAAACAGGCAATTAAGCCAGGGTCAACATCTCACCCAGACAATTAAGCCAAGGTCAGCATCCCACCCAGATAATTAAGAAAAGGTCAGCATCCCACCCTGACAATTAAGCCAGGGTCAGCATCCCACCCTGACAATTAAGCTAGGGTCAGCATCCCACCCTGACAATTAAGCCAGGGTCAGCATCCCACCCAGACAATTAAGCCAAGGTCAGCATCCCACCCTGGCAATTGAGGCAGGGTCACAATCCCACCCTGACAATTGAGCCAGGGTCAGCATCCCACCCAGTCAGTTAAGCCAAGGTCAGCATCCTACCCAGGCAGTTAAGACAGGGTCAGCATCCCACCCAGGCAGTTAAGCCAGGGTCAGCATCCCACCCAGGCAGTTAAGCCAAGGTCAGCATCCCACCCAGGCAATTAAGCCAGGGTTAGCATCCCACCCAGGCAGTTAAGCCAAGGTCCTCATCCCACCCAGGCAGTTAAGCCAGGGTCAGCATCTCACCCAGGTAGTTAAGCCAAGGAAAACATACCACCCAGGCAATTAAACCAGGGTCAGCATCCCACCCAGGCAGTTAAGCCAGGGTCAGCATCCCTCCCAGGCAGTTAAGCCAGGGTCAGCATCCAACCCCGGCAGCTAAGCCAGGGTCAGCACCCCACCCAGGCAGTTAAGCCAGGGTCAGCATCCCACCCAGGCAGTTTAGCCAGGGTCAGCATCCCACCCATGCAGTTAAGCCAAGGTCAGCATCCCACCCAGGCAGTTAAGCCATGGTCAGCATCCCACCCAGGCAGTTAAGCCAGGGTCAGCATCCCACCCAGGCAGTTAAGCCAGGGTCAGCATCCCACCCAGGCAGTTAAGCCAAGGTCAGCATCCCACCCAGGCAGTTAAGCCAGGGTCAGCATCCCTCCCAGGCTGTTAAGCCAGGGTCAGCAGCCCACCCAGGCAGTTAAGCCAGGGTCAGCATCCCAGCCAGGCAGTTAAGCCAGGGTCAGCAGCCCACCCAGGCAGTTAAGCCAGGGTCAGCATCCCACCCAGGCAGTTAAGCCAGGGTCAGCAGCCCACCCAGGCAGTTAAGCTAAGGTCAGCATCCCACCCAGGCAGTTAAGCCAAGGTCAGCATCCCACCCAGGCAGTTAAGCCAAGGTCAGCATCCTACCCAGGCAGTTAAGCCTGGGTCAGCATCCCACCCAGGCAGTTAAGCCTGGGTCAGCATCCCACCCAGGCAGTTAAACCTGGGTCAGCATCCCACCCAGGCAGTTAAGCCAGGGTCAGCAGCCCACCCAGGCAGTTAAGCCAAGGTCAGCATCCCACCCAGACAGTTAAGCCAGGGTCAGCATCCCACCCAGGCAGTTAAGCCAAGGTCAGCATCCCACCCAGGCAGTTAAGCCAAGGTCAGGATCCTACCCAGGCAATTAAGCCTGGGTCAGCATCCCACCCAGGCAGTTAAGCCTGGGTCAGCATCCCACCCAGGCAGTTAAGCCAAGGTCAGCATCCCACCCAGGCAGTTAAGCCAAGATCAGCATCCCTCCCAGGCAGTTAAGCCAGGGTCAGCATCCCACCCAGGCAGTTAAGCCAAGGTCAACATCCCACCCAGGCAGTTAAGCCAGGGTTAGCATCCCACCCAGGCAGTTAAGCCAGGGTCAGCATCCCTCCCAGGCAGTTAAGCCAGGGTCAGCATCCCACCCAGGCAGTTAAGCCAAGGTCAGCATCCCACCCAGGCAGTTAAGCCAAGGTCAGCATCCCACCCAGGCAGTTAAGCCAAGGTCAGCATCCCACCCAGGCAGTTAAGCCAAGGTCAGCATCCCACCCAGGCAGGTAAGCTAGGGTCAGCATCCCACCCAGACAATGAAGCCAGGGTCACAATCCCACCCTGACAATTGAGCCAGGGTCAGCATCCCACCCAGTCAGTTAAGCCAAGGTCAGCATCCTACCCGGGCAGTTAAGACAGGGTCAGCATCCCACCCAGGCAGTTAAGCCAGTGTCAGCATCCCACCCAGGCAGTTAAGCCAAGGTCAGCATCCCACCCAGGCAATTAAGCCAGGGTTAGCATCCCACCCAGGCAGTTAAGCCAAGGTCCTCATCCCACCCAGGCAGTTAAGCCAGGGTCAGCATCCCACCCAGGTAGTTAAGCCAAGGACAGCATACCACCCAGGCAATTAAACCAGGGTCAGCATCCCATCCAGGCAATTAAGCCAGGGTCAGCATCCCTCCCAGGCAGTTAAGCCAGGGTCAGCATCCTACCCAGGCAGCTAAGCCAGGGTCAGCACCCCACCCAGGCAGTTAAGCCAGGGTCAGCATCCCACCCCGGCTGTTAAGCCAGGGTCAGCATCCCACCCAGGCAGTTAAGCCAGGGTCAGCATCCCACCCAGGCAGTTAAGCCAGGGTCAGCATCCCACCCAGGCAGTTAAGCCAGGGTCAGCATCCCACCCAGGCAGTTAAGCCAGGGTCAGCATCCCACCCAGGCAGTTAAGCCAGGATCAGCATCCCTCCTAGGCAGTTAAGCCATAGTCAGCAGCCCACCCAGGCAGTTAAGCCAGGGTCAGCATCCCACCCAGGCAGTTAAGCCAGGGTCACAATCCCACCCTGACAATTGAGCCAGGGTCAGCATCCCACCCAGGCAGTTAAGCCAGGGTCAGCATCCCACCCAGGCAGTTAAGGCAAGGTCAGCATCCTACCCAGGCAGTTCAGCCAGGTCAGCATCCCACCCAGGCAGTTAAGCCAGGGTCAGCATCCCACCCAGGCAGTTAAGCCAGGGTCAGCAGCCCACCCAGGCAGTTAAGCCAGGGTCAGCATCCCTCCCAGGCAGTTAAGCCATAGTCAGCAGCCCACCCAGGCAGTTAAGCCAGGGTCAGCATCCCACCCAGGCAGTTAAGCCAGGGTCAGCAGCCCACCCAGGCAGTTAAGCCAAGGTCAGCATCCCACCCAGGCAGTTAAGCCAAGGTCAGCATCCCACCCAGGCAGTTAAGCCAAGGTCAGCATCCTACCCAGGCAGTTAAGCCAAGGTCAGCATCCCACCCAGGCAGTTAAGCCAAGGTCAGCATCCTACCCAGGCAGTTAAGCCAAGGTCAGCATCCCACCCAGGCAGTTAAGCCAGGGTTAGCATCCTACCCAGGCAGTTAAGCCAGGGTTAGCATCCCTCCCAGGCAGTTAAGCCAGGGTTAGCATCCTACCCAGGCAGTTAAGCCAAGGTCAGCATCCTACCCAGGCAGTTAAGCCAGGGTTAGCATCCCTCCCAGGCAGTTAAGCCAGGGTCAGCATCCCACCCAGGCAGTTAAGCCAGGGTTAGCATCCCTCCCAGGCTGTTAAGCCAGGGTCAGCATCCCACCCAGGCAATTAAGCCTGGGTCAGCATCCCACCCAGGCAGTTAAGCCAGGGTTAGCATCCCTCCCAGGCTGTTAAGCCAGGGTCAGCATCCCACCCAGGCAATTAAGCCTGGGTCAGCATCCCACCCAGGCAGTTAAGCCAAGGTCAGCATCCCACCCAGGCAGTTAAGCCAAGGTCAGCATCCCACCCAGGCAGTTAAGCCAGGGTCAGCATCCCTCCCAGGCAGTTAAGCCAAGGTCAACATCCCACCCAGGCAGATAAGCCAGGGTCAGCATCCCACCCAGGCAGTTAAGCCAAGGTCAGCATCCCACCCAGGCAGTTAAGCCAGGGTTAGCATCCCACCCAGGCAGTTAAGCCAGGGTCAGCATCCCACCCAGGCAGTTAAGCCAGGGTTAGCATCCCTCCCAGGCAGTTAAGCCAGGGTCAGCATCCCACCCAGGCAGTTAAGCCAAGGTCAACATCCCACCCAGGCAGTTAAGCCAGGGTTAGCATCCCTCCCAGGCAGTTAAGCCAGGGTCAGCATCCCACCCAGGCAGTTAAGCCAAGGTCAGCATCCCACCCAGGCAGTTAAGCCAAGGTCAGCATCCCACCCAGGCAGGTAAGCCAGGATCAGCATCCCACCCAGACAATGAAGCCAGGGTCAGCATCCCACCCAGGCAGTTAGCCAAGGTCAGCATCCCACCCAGACAATGAAGCCAGGGTGTAGCTACATGGAATCCGGCCCACTAAGCCAGGGTCTTCATCCCTTTCCATTACTTTTATTTTTGATACCCTTCCGTTGTTGTGGTCTTCCCCTTTCTCCCAAACACACACACACACACACACACACACACACACACACACACACACACATTCACACATTTACACAGTCATATTGTTTGTGCAGTTGGCAACGTTTTTTCCTGCATTTTACAAGATTTTCTTCAAGCGCCGGACGACTGTTGTGAGTGGAATCCTTGCTCCTTTTTCAACGTTAAACTTAAATCCTTATTTAAATTAAAGTTAAACTGAACTGAAACTTAACCAAGCTGTAAAACCTTGCACACATTTTTTTGGGTCTTGTCTTTTTTTTTTTTTTTTTTGCTGATTTTTTTTAAATTATTTTTTTACTTGTTTTACTTTTCTTTTTTCAAGGCCATAGCGCTGCCGGGCAGGGCGGGTGAGGTGCTTAGTGCATCGTTTTTGCACTCTTCGCTTCTGGCGCCGACTGCTCCTCCCTTCCTCGCTCGCTTCACCCCGGTAGAAAAGGCCTAACAAACTGCTCAATCGGCCAGCCGGCCTCTCTATACATCCTTTCCTCCCGTTGCTTGATCCTCTCGGCATCCCGCCTCACCGTCTCTTGGGCCGCGAGAAACTGTGCCCTGACCTCCGCCATGTTCTCCCCCGGCCTCTCTCCCAGCCAGCTGGCTCGCAGTTCAAGATACTGCTCCCACTTCTCCTCTTCACGTCTCCGTTTAGCCTCCTTTCTGTCCTCCGCTCTCTCCCTCGCCCGCCTCTTTTTCTCCTCCTCCTCTTGCTCTCGCAGCAGGCGGTTCCGGTGTTCAACAAACCTCTTCAACTCCTCCTGCTGAAGGATCCGTTCCTGTTCCCGCCTTTCCCTCTCCTGCTCGTACAGCATCTGTCTGTACTCCCTCTCCTGCTCCATCCTCTCCTCCTCCTCCAGCCAGCGACGCTCCTCCTCCTCCTCCCTCTCCTTGCGGCGGCGATGTCTCCCGTACTTCCGCGCGGCGCGCCGCTGTTCCCGCTCAAATTCTGTCTCCGCGCTCCCCTTGGGGCGGTTCTTGGCTCCTTCTTTGCTTCTTTTCTCTCGGCGGGGCCTCGCTCTGACCCCTTCCTTCCCGAAACACTTGGTGCATCCGGGCTTCCTGCAGCCCCTTTCTTCGACGACTTCTTCTCTTCCGAGGGGCCTCCTGCCCGCCCTCGGCCCGCTGAGCTTTCCTCCTGAAGCACTTGGTGCACCCAGGCTTCCCGCAACCCCCCTTCTTCCGCGGCAGGCCCCTCTCCTCCCGCTCCTTCAGCACCCTGAAGGCAGACTGTAGTGCCTGGAACTGCTTGGTGGCAGCCTTAATATTGTCCGGGTTTTTGTCGGGGTGAAGCCGCAGGGCCGCCTTGTGGTAGGCCTTCTTCACCTCGGCGAAGGGCGCGTCCTCGGCCACGCTAAGGAAGCGGTAGATGCTGCGTTGGGGGCAGGCCATCGGGGCTCTCGTGCTATCATAAGGGCGCCGATTCAACACGTCACCTCGGTTTGGCATTGGCGGATTTAGGTAGCCTGGAGTTGACATTGCACCCCCCCGAGTCTAGAGCTGGTGGCACCCAAGACCTTGGTGGCACCTGCTGTTGATCTCTGACGACTTCACGCGCCTCACTCCCCCTGTTTCCTGACATTGTCGCTTGATATTAAGAAAACTGCGGCCGCCATTGTCTCCCGCAGAAACTTCCGCATCATATTGCCATGAATCTGCAACAGTAATGTGAACATAAGGATGCACATAATTATCTTCTCGCGCATGTTATTGAGATCCATGAAAGGACATGTTTCCTTCCCTTTAAAGCGGCGTCCACACAATGCGTGACTTGTTATAATTCCCCTGCCATGCCTCTGCTTCCCTACCCTTCCCCTGGCACCCCCCATCCCCCCACTTCCTCCCCCTGTCATTCCTTTGCTTCCCTTCCCCTGCCGCCCACACCTTACCCTTTCCTAACCCTTGCCATTCCTCTGTGTCCCTTCGCCTCGCCACCCCGTCTCTGCCTTCCTTCCCCTTGCCATTCCTTTGCCTCCCTTCATTCTTTCCCCTGCCACGCCCTCCCTGGATTCCTTCCGCCCCCCTTCCATTCCTCTGTTTTCCTTCCCCTGCCGCACCCTTCCCTGTCATCCTTCCGCTCCCCTGCCATTCTTCTGCTTCCATTCTTTAACCCTACCTCACCAACCCTATCTCACTTCCTCCCCCTGCCATTCCTCTGCTTTCATTCTTTAACCCTACCTCACCAACCCTATCTCACTTCCTCCCCCTGCCATTCCTCTGCTTTCATTCTTTAACCCTACCTCACCAACCCTGCCTCACTTCCTCCCCTTGCCATTCCTCTGCTTTGCTTTCCCTGCAGCGTCCTCTCTGCCTTCCTTCCTCCCCTTGACGTTATTAGAATTTAATTTATCTGATTAAATTTGAAAACGTCTAATGTCTGGGCAAAGAAGGGAGAGAGGGAGAGGGCGAGGGTGAGGGTGTGAGAGGGACGAGTCTAGAGGAATGCACGAAGACCTAACCTAACTTAACCTAGCGTTACCTAACCTAATCTATACTAGCTTGAGGGACCAGGCAAGGGAGGGAGAGGTAATGGGTGTGACAGGGAGGCTAGAGAAATGCACAAAGACCTAACCTAACCTAATCTATCTTAACGAGAGGGCAAGGGCGAGAGAGAGGGAGAGGGTAAGTGTGTAAGAGGGACGCCTTCGCTTAACCTAACCTAACCTAGCTTATCCTAGCCTTACCTAACTTTCCTAACCTTACCTAACCTCACCTAGCACCTAGCCTTCCCTAACCCAACCTAGCATTGCCGAGCCTTACCTAAGCTAACCTATCTTAACCTAGTTTTACCTTACCTAACCTACCTTAACCTATCCTCACTTAACCTAATATAATCTAATATATTCCAGAGAGAGACGGTAAGCAGAACAGGTTTAGGGGAAGCGGTGGCTGAGCGGATAGCGAGACGGCCCCGCGTTCAGGAGGACGCGAGTTCAATCCCGACCGGTGCCACCAAGCTGGGATTTTTCAGCCGCCGCCGAATGGCTTAAAACTACCCACATGCTGTCCAGAAGACCAGCTATCAACCCGGACTCTAGATTCTAGGATTAAAGATGAGCTCCGGGAGGCCAGCATGAGCCAATGCAAGATGGCGCCATTATAAACACTCGCCAGCGGGCTGGGCCGACCATCAGGACCCACCGGGAAGAAGCCTTGGACCGACCATCAGGATCCACCGGGAAGAAGCCTACCGGCGCAATAGGCCAGGACGTAAGAAAAAAAGGTTTAAAATAGTCAGTGACGTGAGTCTGCCGGAGACCGTCTTGCTCCACCGGCACTGTGTCTGCCTGCCTGCCTGCCCCCCGCAGCCCCCCCCCTAGCCACCCACCCACCTCCCACCCTCTCTACCCCCTCCACTACCCATCCACCCATTTACACACACCCACAACTCTGACTCTCCAACTTCCCTTCCTTACCTCTGATTAATCCTTCTCCTTTTTTTCCATTCTACGTCCTCTTCCTCCTCCTCCTCCTCCTATTCCTTCTTCTCCGTCCTCCTCCTCCTATTCCTTTTTCTCCTCCTTATCAGACTCCTCCTCCACAATTTCTTCATTTCCTTCTCTTTCTTCTCCTGCACCTTCTTCTCCTTCTCCCTCTCTTCCTTCTCTCCTGCTTCTCTTCTCGCAAACCTTTTATTTTTCCTTCCTTTCTTCTTCCTTCTCTTCTTTTTCTTCTTTTTCTTCTTCTTCTTCTTCTTCTTCTTCTTCTTCTTCTTTTTCTTCTTCTTCATTTTTTTCTTCTTCTTCTTCTTCTTCTTCTTCTTCTTCTTCTTCTTCTTCTTCTTCTTCTTTTTCTTCTTCTTCATTTTTTTCTTCTTCTTCTTCTTCTTTTTCTTCTTCTTCTTCTTCTTCTTCTTCTTCTTCTTCTTCTTCTTCTTCTTCTTCTTCTTCTTCTTCTGCTTCTTCTTCTTCTCCTTCTTCTTTTTCCTTTTCTTCTTCTTCTTTTTCTTCTTCTCCTTCTTTATCGTTTTCAGTTACCGATACCAATCATTTTTCTTCCCCCACTCACCACTACCCACCCAACACCCACTAACCCCGCCACCACCCATCTACCACCCATCTACCACCCACTTACCGACCCAAACTACCCTCCCACTCTCCTTCTCTTCTTCGTGATGCCCTTTCTTCTCCTCCTCCCTTCGCTTGGCTCTTATTCCTCCCTCCCCTTCCTCTCCCTTACCTACCCACCAACAACCCCACCCACATCCCCCACTACCTACCCTCTCGCCCGCCCACTCGTCTCCTTGATGCCATTTCTTCGCCTTCCTTTCTCTTAGCTCTGATTACTCCTTCCCTTTCCTCGCTCTCACCTACCCACCCACCTCCTCACCTACCCGCCCACCAGACTCCGTGATGCTCTTTCTTCACCTTTTCCCTTCCCTTCTTTTCCCTACTGTAATTCCTCCTTCTCCTCCTCCTCCTCCTCCTCCTCCTCCTCCTTTATCCACTTGTCCTCTTCATACTATCCCATTTTCTTTTCTTAATTTCCTTCAGTCTTTATGTTTTTACTTTCATCGCATCTTGTTCTTTCCACTTTCCTCTGCTTTCTTCAAACTCATATTCCCCTTTCCCTTTCAATCACTTTCCTCTTCATTCAGTTTCCTTTTCTACATTTTCTACCCACCTGATAATTCTACTTTTATCATATTTTTTCTCTCATTCTTTATATTCCCTTCCCTTTCCTTCCCTAAGTTTTAATTCCTCCTCCTTCCCTTCCTCACCAAATTCTCCTCTTTTCCAGCATGCCTTCCCTTTCTCAACAATATCCCCTACATTTCCTACCCTCTTTGGCATTCATTCTCCACCCTTCCCTAATCTGTAATTCCTCCTTCCCTTCTTCACCCAAGCCCTCTTCCCTACATGTCCTATCTCTTCCTCATCCATCTCCTTTTCTACATTTCCTAACCTCTCCGTAATGTTACTCTAAGCCAATTTACTTTAACAGGTCATTCATTCTTAACCTCCTTTCCCTATGTAACCTTTGACTCATCCCTTCCCATCCCCATAATCCTCATCTATTTTATTTTCTATAATTCCTACTCTCTCTATAATATTACTCTCATCCCATTTTTTAACAGGTCATTCATCCTTAACCTTCCTTCCTTATGTAAACTCTAACTCATTCTTCCCCTTCCCATCCTCATAGTCCTCATCCATTTTCTTCTCTATAATTCCTAATCTCTCCATAATATTACTCTCATCCCATTTTTCAACAGGTCATTCATCCTTAACCTTCCTTCCCTATGTAAACTCTAACTCAGGCAGGGGTTCCCAGCCTTTTTGTTCCTCTGTACCCCTTGGACATTTTTATAAGTTCCCGTGTACCCCTAAAAATCTAGGATAAAAAAACGATGAAATTGTAATATTTTTATGTTATTTTATAATGAAATCTGTATGTGTAGACTGATGATATAATTTAAATAACAGGTTTTCTTACTAAAATGAGGAAATTGAAAAAAAGAAACATGACATTGTGCAATTTGAATGCAGATTACAACACCGTGTATTGCACAGTGGTGGTTATTCTCTCGGACCCAATGTACCCCCTGAAAAGTGCAAATGAACCACTGGGGGTACATGTACCCCAAGTTAGGAATCCCTGCTCTAACTCATTCTTCCCCTTTCCCATCCCCGTCATCCATATCCATTTCCTTTATATATTTACTACACTTCTTGATAATTTTACTATCATCACATTTTTTTCCACAGGAGGTCATTCATTCTTAACCTCCTTCCCTTATGTAACCTCTAACTCATTTTTTCCCCTTCCCATCCCCTTTATCCTCATCCATTTCTTTCTTTACATTTACTAACCACTTGATAATTTTTGTCTCAGCACATTTCTTTTAACAGGATAAAGGGGGAGAGAGAGCAGGTAAGGTTGAGGATGTGAGGGGGACGATTCTATACCTAACCTAACACCTATCTTAACCTAACCTACCATTAACCTAATCTAGCAAGCAGGCGAGAGGGCCAACCAAACCCGACCTAACCTTACCTAACTTAACCTACCATAACTTAATCTACCTCCTTCCTTATATAACCTCCGACTCATTCTTCCCCTTCTCATCCCTCTCTCCTCTACCCACACAACCACCCTCATCCTCATCCTTTCCCTCTTCTCCATTCACTCCCCTCTGCTCTACGGTTTTAGTCCAAGCTTTTTATTTTTCCTCAAAGTCAAGCTATTCAGCCTCCCCAGCTTCTCTTTACTAAGTCTCTGATTCCTCCTTCCCCTTCCCCTCTTCGGCCCACTTCTCCCTTCTCCGTGTATCCGTTTTCAGTGTATTCCTCTTCTATATTTACTTTCCTCTGTTCTATCTATCTATCTACCTTTTATCAGCATTTTTTTTCAATCTCAAACTCACTCACTCTCAGATTCTTTCAGCTCTCACAACTATTTCCAAAGGCTACAAAGGAGATTAGTCGGGTTCTCATGAGTGTTTCTTTACGTTCATGGTCCAGAAGCCTTGGCAAACTCTCACTAGGCTCATAAAACTACCCATGGAAATACTACTAACATGACCTTTACCAAAGTGTTATCTAAAGTGTGAATCGTGAAATGTTTGAGACTATTGGACTTTTTTTCAATCTCATGGTACAATAGCCTTGTCAAACTATCACCAGGCTCATAATACTACCCATGGAAATACTACTAACACAACCTCCACGAAAGCCTTGCCAAATGTGAGTGTATAAGCCCCGAAATGTTTGAGAAGACAGGCATTTTTCCCCCCATACATAGTGCGGAAGCCTTGTTAAACTCCCTACAACTACTAACACAACTCCCACGAAAGCCTTACCATGTGTGTGAGGATATGTCAGCCTCGAAATACTTGAGTCACTCCTTTGCCTTATCTCCGTTTCGCTTCAGCACTACACAGCAGGCACCCGCATCTGACAACTCCTCCCTTGGGTCCTCTACTGCCCTCATCGCTCACGTCCCTTTCCTTTCCTTTTTTTTTCTACCCTCTTCTGCCTCTCCTCCTTACTGCCTCTTTGCTCACCCTCCGTTCTGCCTCCAATGGTCAGTCCCAGCTCTTGTTTCTTCACCTCCAGCCTGCCTTCCTTCCCTCACGGCCCTTTCCTCTTTTTCCGGGCTCCTCTATCTCTCCGTCCTACCGCCTCCCACACTTTATTCCGCCACCTCTCTGCTCACCCTCCGTCCTGTCTCCAAGGGTCAGTCCCAGCTCTTGTTCCTTCACCTTCCTTTCCTCGAACCGCTAATCCTTTCGTTTGAACTCTTCTGATCTCTTTACATCCAACCCTCGCCTCAGTTTCCTCTCCTCCTCCCCTTCTCTGTGCTTTCACCGGTGTCTCAGAATAGAAGAACATCGCCTAACAGAAGTGTGACCGTGTGACATATGATAATAGACGCCTACTGAAGGGTACAAGGCTTTAGAAGGAGATTCGTGATTCATGGAGGAGGCGGTGGTTGTTAGCGTCATGTCATTTTTTCTACACGTCGCTTACAATTCTTCTTTATTTCTTACCCCATAACACTTTAGGAGACGAGGAAAGGGCAGTGAAGAGGGTGGAGGCTTCCTGGCAAACGACTAACCAAATCAACGACCTCCACTGTATCCTTTAATATATGGTGTTTACGGTTTACCTTCATTTCTTGCCCCATAACGCTTTAGGTGACAACGAAAGAGCAAGGGCGAGAGTGAAGGCTTCCTGGCAAACGACTACCAATCAAAGTGTTTCATCTCGCGGGCACAGCGGCTCCGTCTATCTCCCATGACGAATGACCCGCCTGCCCATCGGTCACCCGGGTCGCTGCCCTGCACTAACACGACCATTTCCAGCAGCAGCGGCAGCGGCTGCCTAAAGGAGAGCAACAGGTGTTTGGTTGGTATTTTCAGACGCTTCCACCTCACGCTCCTCTCACGTCAACTGTTTACAAAGGCCCAAAAGGAGATTAACAGGGTCTGCATAAGTGTATTTTTACGTTCATGGCACAGTGGAAGAATTGGACTACCACCAGGGTCATAAACGTACCTCTAGATGTGTCCCAAACACCTCCGAAAGTCTTGTCAAATGTGTGTGTACTGTGGGATCGAAAAGCATGACCCTCAGACGCTTCCACCCCTTACAGCAACTGTTTACAAAGGCCCAAAAGGAGATTAGTCCAGGTTTTCATGAGTGTTCTTTAACGTTCATGGTAAAGAAGAAGGATCAAACTACTACCGAGGTCATAAACGTACTTCTAGGAAAGCCCCAAACTCCTACGAAAGCCTTGTCAAATGAGTGTGCTTGGGGGCCGAAATGTTCAAGAGTAAGGCCCAATGACCTGAGTTTCTGCGCAGCGCTCCGGTACTTCCAGTTGCTGGGTGATGCAGGGCGGTCGCTGCAAGAGATGGCCTTTAGTCTCAATATATATATATATATATATATATATATATATATATATATATATATATATATATATATATATAGATATATATATATATATATATATATATATATATCACACACACACACACACACACACACACAGGCAAGGGAACAAACAGGGGAGGGGTTGAGGTGAAGGGAAGGCGCAGGAAGTGGTGCGGGCGTGCCCCTGGCGTGGCGGGGCCGGAATGTAAACACACAGGCCTCGGCGGACAGGTGCATGGGGAGGGCCTCGCCGCGCCGCCTCTGCCCGGCCCTGGCCGTGTTCTTTTTCCCCTTTGTATGCCTTTGTTTAGCGTTTTCAAGTTAAATATTTCCCACTCGTGTAAAACAGTTCGCTTATGTTTTAGTAGAATGTTTTCTCCCCTTTCCGCCATCGCCAGAGCTGTCTTCCTTTAATCTGGCGGCGGTGTGTTTCAAGCATGTCGCAGCAGCCTCGTAACGCGGCGGGGAGTGTGTATGCAGCGCGTGCGTTCCCTGCTCGTGTGTCCTCTGCCTGCACCGGCAGCCCTGACCTTGGAGGCCGCAGCAGTAACTAAGTCTGTTCGCTCCACTTCAAAACAGTTCGCGGAAGGAACACGCCGGAGAATGTTCATTATTCAGATACGAGCAAACAAATGCTGTTGTTCAGTTTATTTTATCCCTCTCATGCACATCGGCGCGCCATAGAAGGCAGCATTAGTTTTGTCACTTGACAACGGGCCGCGCCATTACGGGTGAGAGGACCACTTGATGCTACTCAACGGAAGGGCAGCCCGCCGAACCCCCGCCGGGATGCGGGCGGGGCGGGGCAGGAGGGCAGCGCCGCAGCACAGCGCCCGCACGGCTGGCGGCCCCGACCCCACACGGGCCCACGGGACGGCCGTGGCCCGGCCTTTTATGTTGGTGGCTGTTTTACCGAGTGACTGAGCTCCCGTGGAAAACAAGTTGGCTTTTACGCCGCACCAAAGAAATTACCGGCACAAAAAGGGCGAGCCCGAGTCACGCCAGGGAGGCCCGCACAAAGCCCCGGCCAGCCCCGGCCAGGCGCCGCCACAATGGAAGGGCAGACTAACTTTCCTGCCGTCTGCAGGAAGGAGAAAGACAAAGAGCCGCGGAGGAGTTGCTCGTTATCTCCGTCGCCAGATTGCGCTCCCGGCCACTGGTGAATTACAGCAGCTTTCGAGATACATTTCCATTTATTGTAACTGTCAGCTGCGAGGGAAAAAAAGACCAGAACGAGACGGGATGAAAGAAAAGGAGAAAATGGGATAGGGAGGAAACACGGGCTGAGCGAGGCTTTGATCAGCAGGGACAAAGGGAGAGAGGACGGAGTCACCTCGTCCTGCCTCACCGTCTGCCGGGACGCGAAAAACTACCTCGCCTGCTGCTGCGCCTCGCCTTTGTTTGTGCCGAGACTTTGTCCGACTCTTTGAGCCGCCCTCAAACTTTGTCTTGTGTCTCACGCTTCTTACGTCCCGGCCGTCATCGAGTTAACTTGAGGCTTCAGCTCTATTCAGGAGCAGTAAGTAACGGGCTTTTTTTTTTTTTTCATTATTGTTATTTTTTTTCCATGCCCTTGAACTGTCTCCTTTTCTGTAAAAAAAATAATAAAATACTGACGGGACGCGACTTAACAGCAAAAAACATCCTGACCCTCAACATTTAAGTCTGTATTTTTAAACGTGTCGACCCTGCAGTTCGTCTGTTTGAAAAGCCTCTCGTGGAAGTCGCTGGGGTTCTCATGGGCTCCTATGAAAGCCTTGTCAAATGTGTGTTTCTTAGGTTAATGGTACATAAGAAGGGTCATACTACAACCAGGGTGATTAAACTATCCCTGGAAATGCCCAAAACTCCTATGAAAGCGTTGTCAAATGTGTGTTTCTTAGGTTAATGGTACAGAAGAATGGTCATACTACCACCAGGGTCATTAAACTATCTCTGGAAATGCCCAAAACTCCTAAGAAGGCGTTGTCAAATGCGCGTTTCTTAGGTTCATGGTACAGAATAAGGGTCATACTACCCCCAGGGCCATTAAACTATCCCGGGAAATGCCCAAATTCCTAGGAAAGCCTTGCCATAATGTGTGTCCTTGGGCCCCGGAATGTTTAAGAAAGTGACCCTTGGAAAACGCATGTAAATTCCGTGCATTACTTGGCTTTGTACCGCTTAATGTGCCAAACGTTCAGTAGGAATGATAAAACAAATGCAAGTGACAAGCTGTAAGGAGAGCAATGGAGGGTTATTCTTCACCTTAAGTCACAAATGTTAAGTAGGAATAAAAAAAAAAGTTAGTGACAAGCCATAAGGAGAGGATTGGCGGGTGTTATTTTTTACCATGTGTGTGTGTCTGTGTGTGCTGGGTGGGTGTCGCCAAGGCCATGAACAGACCCCAGTTCCATCCATAACAGCTCGGAAGGGAGGGGTTCACCAGGGTCCCTGAGAGGCTGCTGTGTCCTGGTAATGGGTGTGTTATTCTTTACCGTAGCAGCTGTGTGTTGGGTTATGTCGCCAAGGTCATGCATGAACAGACTCCCATTCCACCCACTACAGCTAGTAGTCGAGGGGTGTTCACCAGGGTCCCGGGAGGCTGCTGTGTCCCGGTGTTGGGTTTTATTCTTTCCCGTAGCAGCTGTGTGTTGGGTGCATGCTTGGATGAAGTCGCTTGAGCCAAGAACAGCGCCCCAACCAGCAGCGACAGCAGAGGGAGGGTCGAGGGGGTTCACCAGGGTCCCGGGAGGCTGCTGTGTCCCGGTGTTGGGTTGTATTCTTGCCAGTAGCAGCTGTGTGTTGGGTGCATGCTTGGATGAAGTCGCTTGAGCCAAGAACAGCGCCCCAACCAGCAGCGACAGCAGAGGGAGGGTCGAGGGGGTTCACCAGGGTCCCGGGAGGCTGCTGTGTCCCGGTGTTGGGTTTTATTCTTTCCCGTAGCAGCTGTGTGTTGGGTGCATGCTTGGATGAAGTCGCTTGAGCCAAGAACAGCGCCCCAACCAGCAGCGACAGCAGAGGGAGGGTCGAGGGGGTTCACCAGGGTCCCGGGAGGCTGCTGTGACCTGGCCTAGATTGGCGGGTCGCGGTGATGAGCGAGCAAACAAACCTCGCCTTGACAAGCGCGGCGGAGGCGGAGCACCACCACCACCACCACTTCGTGACGCCAGGGAAGTCATCAGTATTTTTACCATAAGACGAGTTATTAGATTTTTCTCATGCGCGTGCAATCGTGTCCGACATCAAAGCTTACAGCGCGCGCCTCTCGCCACAAGGAAGGCAGCGAGCGACGATGAGTGGTCAGACATATTCTCAAGCATTTCGGGGCTTACACACACACTTACATTTGTTAAAAGTTTGGTATAGGTTATGTTAATGTTTCCAAGGGTTGTTTTATGAGCCTGGTGGTAGTCTGACAAGACCTCTGCACCATGAACGTGAAAACACACTCATTAGAGCCCGACTCGTCTCCTTTGTGGCCTTTGAAAATAGTTGTTGTAAGAGCCTTAGATCCATACCCTCAAACATTTCGGGGCTTACACACTCACCCACATTTGTTAAGGCCTTGGTATTGGTTAAGTTTGTATTTCCAAGGGTTGTTTTATGAGCCTAGTGATAGTTTGACAAGGCCTCTGCACAATGAACGCGAAAACACACTCATGAAAACCCGACTCATCTCCTTTGTGACCTTTGAAAAAAAAATTGTTGTAAGTGTCTAAAGAGCCTGAGAATACGGACCTCAACTAACCAAGGATCTTTATACCGTGTCGGCGCAGAGCAATGTTTGAGAAGCCGTGTAACATCCATCTCATTGAACACACTCTTTGCATCACCTCCCTCTCTCCCTCCCCTCTGAAGTTACCTGGTCTCTTGTTTTAGTCCCTTCACTCCCAGCTGTCCTCATCTCCATCCGCTATTGTCCATGGATACTTTTTTTCCTGCATGTCGAGGGAGCCGCCAGAATGTGTATTAGTTATGCCCCTCCAACCTCATTACCACGTCTCTCATAATAGTCCTTCCTTCTGCGTTAGTCTAATCAGGTTCAGATCCATTTGACATATACTTTTTTTCACAAGTTGACTGGCTAAAGGGTACCACCAAAACATGTAGAAACTAAGCCTCTTCCACTTCATTATCACGTCTCATTTGTAGTCCTTCCTTTTGTGTTAATCTTATGTTCGGGTATACAAGTTCATATCCATTTGACATTCACCTTCTCCGTAAGTTGACTGGCTATAGGGTGCCAACACAGTGTCTATTAATCATGCACTTTTCACCTAATTGCCACGTCATTCATTGATATTCCTTCCTATTGTGTTATTCTACTCTTTGGCGATACAGGTTCATACCTATTTGACATTCACCTCTTCAGTAACTTGACTGGCTGAATGTTCGCCAAAATGTATTATGAACTAACCATTTCACACCTAATTACTGTCTTTCACTTCTAGTCCTTCTTATTGTGTTATTCTACTCTTTGGCGATACAGGCTCATATCCATTTAACATTCTTCTTTCTGCGACGCCTGGCTGAAGGGCAAACACATACGCATTCCCAGCCTTCAATTTTTAGTCTATTTCTATTCCTTCCTCTTCTGCTCTGTTGATATCTGCCAATGTACGTTCATAGCTTCATATCCACTTGACATACTCTCCTTCGTTTGTTGACTGTTTAAAGGTTAAGCTATACACACATATTTCTGTCCTTAAATGTAACTCCGCGGGTCGTTCTATCCACCACGCTGCCCTTCCCTTCCCTCCCTACTTCCCCCTTACTTCCTTTTCCCTTCTCCTCCCTTCATTTGCCTCAGCCTCCTCTGTACACTGACTGACTAAAGAAAGGTTAAGTTAAACACGCATTCCTATCCTTCAGTTTTCCACTCCTATATTCTTTCCTTTTGTGCTCTACTGATGGTCGTTAATACAAGCTCATACCTATTTGACACACATATATATACTTTCCTTCGTAAGTTGGCAGGTTAACGGTTCCAACCACCAAACACACACCTAATAACTAATTCTTGTACACTCCTTCCTTTTCTGCTTTATTCTGCTTTCTGTGTGGCGGCGTACGTTCATATCCATTTGACATTCTCCTTCTCTGTACGTTGACTGCCTAAAGGTTAAGCTAAACACACACATCAGCATTCCTATCCTTCAACGTGACTCCTCCTCGGGTCATCTAATCCGCCACGCTGCCTCCATTCACCGCTCCTGCCTCACCCACTCATGCCTCACCACCACCACCACCACCCACGGTTCCTCATCCTCGACCTTTCCTCCGTCACGCCAACCCTATACACACCCTCACCCCGTCCCCTCCCCGCCCACACTCACACCCACACCCTCAATTATCCAATAGTCTCAGATCCGCGCGGCTTGTTCTATTAACACGCAGGGTCTCACACACACACACACACACACACACACACACACACACACACACACACACACACACATTTTCATCACCAAAGCACACACGTTTGACAAGGCTTTCGTGGGAGCTTTGGGCATTTCCAGGGGTATTTTCATAACCCTGGTGGTTGGTTGACCCTTTTTCTGTACCCTGAACGTGGAAAAAACATTCATAATAACGCGATTCATGTCCTTTTTGGCCTTTTAGTGGGTGGGTTAAGACACTTTTGACTTCAAGTCATGATGCAAAGGTTTCCTTGTGCATGGAAGTTCCTTAGGGTAATAGAAAAAAAAATATCCAAAGACACAAGTGAGATCTTATTTTGTATATGAAATATAAGCCTTTTAAAAATGGCCGCCGAAAAGACACTAGATCCCATATCTTTGCTTCTATTATAGCTATAATGACAAAAATGGTGTCAAAGTGTACATTTTTGGGGTCAAGGAATCCATTAAAAAGAGTTTCAGAGCATAAAAAATAATAGTTGTCTCCCTACCATGACAGTCATAGGCATAATGCTGTATGAAACATCAGTAAAATTTTAAGTATTATCGGTCCAATTATTCATATATATTCTCGTGAGCCTTTATGTTTCTTCTCATTTTCATAAAAGTGTGTTATGTATCATTTTGTCCATCTCATGTTCGGTATCTTTTGTTTCAGATTAGTACTTAAGACTTTCCTTTCACCATGAGCAAGTCCAAAAGCACAACTGGCATCACGGGCACTCGTGACTGGAGTTTATGCTTATATGTCAGTTAGAGAAAAGCAATGAAAAGACTTTAAACCCTCATCATCTATAAAGCTGAGAAATAATCCTGAAAAACTATATGCATGTTATAAAGAAGTTACAGATAACATTCAGGAGCTGAAGGAATTAGGTGAATTGCCTGATTTCATTGTAGTGCATGACTATAGTGGTGGCGGTGTTAGTGGTAGTAGCATGGGTGATGGTGGTGGTGGTGCTCAGAATGTAGTACAGTTGATGATGTCTAATTCTGTAGTATGGCACAAAAGTTGCAGGAATGCCACTGACAATCAAAAAGTTGAGAGAGCAAGAAAAAAGCACGAAGAGTCCATTAGCCCAGTAAAAACACGACGCCTCAGCAGTGGTGCCAAGTCAACCACACAAGCTTCATCCATGCCTTCAACATCATTCTGTGCACCAGTCAACACATCATGTATCTTCTGTGGTGAAGTGGGCAACAAAAAGGAACTAAGGAGAGCTGCCACCCTTGGGTTAGATAGAAAAGTAAAAGAATGTGCTCAAGTGGTTGGTGACAGGAGTCTCTTGGCTAAACTAGCTGCTGGTGACATGGTTGCCATTGATGCTGTTTATCATCGTGCATGCCTTACAAGGCTCTATAGAAAAGCAGAAACTGTTGGATGTGACACAAATGAAAATAATGAAACTCAGGTCATCAGAGCATAATTATGTTCTTAATGAGTTACTTGACTTCATCGAAAACTATCGTGGCTCAGGAGAAACACTGGCAATGGCTGACTTGACAGCCCTATATGACAAGCGCACTGTTGGTCTTGGATTTCCATCCATCAAGTGCAATACAACACGTCTTCGGGAGGATATTGAACGTCTGATTCCAGACATCAAATCAGTGCGAGTGAATCGTGGTTGGTCCTTTGTGTTTGATGATGACCTTAGCAAAGCTGTCATTGACATAAAAGGCAACAGATCTACTGATGTCTCCATCATCCTCAGAGCAGCCAAAATCCTCCGGCAAGAGTTTCTCCCTATGAAGCAGGCTTTTACAGGCTCATTTTCAACCTCCAGTGAAGCTGATTCAATCCCTCCTATGCTGAGATCGTTCCTACACATGCTTCTTGATGGATCAGGTATTGATCAGCCACCCCCTGGACCTGAGAAATCCCAGGTTGCAGCATCCATTGGGCAGCAGATAATATTCAACTCTGTGAGATGCAGATCCAAGAAGCCTGGCAGTGTGCCACGCCACATAAAAGATATTGAAACACCAGCTTCACTATATCTGGCGATGAAACTCCACCTGCAAACTGGCAGTGCATCTCTTGTGCAAACTATGCATCAACGAGGACTGTGTGTGTCATATGACCGGCTGAAAACATTTAGCACAGATATAGCAAATTCAGTGATCAATCACTGGGAGCAGATTGGTGTCGTGGTCCCACCTCAGGCAGTCAAGGGGGTGTTTACCACTGGTGGTTTTGATAACGTTGACCATAACCCGTCATCGACAACTGCAACATCAGCCCTCCATGGAACCTGCATCAGCATTCAGCAGCATTTCTCTTCAGACTATCAACAATCTAAAAATCTCATTGACATTCTGGATCAAGTTCAAATGGGGAAGAAGCATGTGAAATCTCTGCCATCTCACTACACAACCATGGATCTGGATGTTTCACTGCCTAATAATGAGACATTGTATGTTCCTTCCCTGAATACCAACAGTCATCCCTATCCAGCCTCCCGTCCACTCACCAACATAATTGAAGAAGGATATAAGTGGCTGGAGAGAGTCAGAAACCTTCTAGGAAAGAGTACCTTGATGCTGGAGAATGGATCTCATGGGCTGCATATCATGCTAGCAACACAGAGCCTGTTTCATCCCCCCCTGCCGAGTCTTACATGTTGCCATTGTTCACGGAGTCCCCTACAAGCCCCACTATGGCTTGGCATGCAATGAAAGTCCTCTGTGAAGCAATCAACTACCTAAATCCAGGTCAGACACCAGTCATAGTAGCTGATCAACCACTCTTTACGCTGGCCAAAAAACTTCAGTGGAAGTTTCCCCAGACCGAACTCGGTGAGGATTCCTTCCTGGTAACCTTGGGTCCAATGCATACAGAAAAGATGCTGTGGAGTGTGTCTGGTGACTGGCTAAATGGCAGTGGATGGACCACAGCTCTTACCAATAGTGGCATCTCAACTAGCGGCAAAGCTCAGTCTTTTATTGGTGTTCATCACATCTGCAGAACCAGGTACATCCATCAGGTGTCTGTGGCTGCTCTATATCCTTATGAAGAAGGCTTACGATCAGTTTATTGACACTGGTCAAAGATCCAGTTCCAGTATCACCACTGCAGTGGGGATGGCAGCAGGACTCCGCAGATGCAGCACCAACCCCTGTTTACACAACTCCAACTATTTCACAGAATTTGCCAGAGATGGTCATTTGTCAGTGCAAAACAGACTGTAGGGCACCGTGCAAATGCTGCATGCAGAGGCAGCCTTGCATGTCTCTCTGCGGATGTAAAGCTTCGTGTTCTCGCAGTGGTGCAGATATCTGAATACAAATCTGCAGTGTGATGTTTAGACACTAAGCATTGAGGGAAAATATCTCCCTAGGTTTTCAAGATCACTTCACTTGCACCCATAAAACAATAAACATTTTGTAACAATTTGTCTATCAATTGCCTGTGTTTGTAGTGTATCCAAAGGTAACCATAATATAACCGTAGGCAGCTGCATCAAAGTTTCAAAACCTTAAGATCCAGGTGAATAGGATATGAGAGCTTATTCACAATGCATTTGAAGGAAAATGTCAAATCAACCTGACGGAAAAAACGTCCAAATTATAAATATAAATTTTAGCCATATTTTTCCATGTTTTACCTTCATAGTTATTGCACAGAGAAAAAGTTTGCTTTTTTTACCTTAAAAACTTTTTTAATGGATTCCTTGACCCCAAAAATGTACACTTTGACACCATTTTTGTCATTATAGCTATACAAGAAGCAAAGATATGGGATCTAGTGTCTTTTCGGCGGCCATTTTTAAAAGGCTTATATTTCATATACAAAATGAGATCTCACTTGTGTCTTTGGATAATTTTTTTTCTATTACCCTAAGGAACTTCCATGCACAAGGAAACCTTTGCATCATGACTTGAAGTCAAGAGCCTTATTTTGGGGCTTAACCCATCAACTATTTAATAATAGTTGATTTGAGCGGCGGAAGCGTCTGAGCATACCGACCACACTTTCCATCTCTCTCTCTCTCTCTCTCTCTCTCTCTCTCTCTCTCTCTCTCTCTCTCTCTCTCTCTCTCTCTCTCTCTCTCTCTCATCGATGCAGCAAATAAAGCGAACAGAATGTTGGGCTTCATTAAAAGAAACTTTTTATTCAAGAATAAAGATGTAATAATTCCGCTCTACAATAGTTTAGTTAGACCTCACTTGGAATATGCGGTACAGTTCTGGTCTCCCCACCATGCAAAGGACATTGCTAAATTAGGTGTTCAGCGTCGGGCAACAAAAATGATCCCTTCCTTGCGCAACAAATCCTACGAAGAAAAGCTTTCCACCCTTAACATGTTCTCTCTTGAGAATCGTCGCCTCCGAGGAAAACTGATCGAATGTTTTAAAATACTTAATGGTTTCACGAATGTGGACAAATCAACATTGTTTTATGATCGATGACACTGCGTACGAGGAACAATGGCATAAAACTCAAATGTAGACAAGTAAATTCAGACTGCACCAAATTTTTCTTCACCAACGTTGTAGTGCGAGAATGGAATAAGCTCCCACCCTCAGTGGTCCAGTGTAACACGATTGACTCCTTTAAAAACAAGCTCGACCGTCACTTCCTTCAACGTAGTATTAACTAGAGTTGAAATGCAACGTTTTGGAGCCATCTGATTAATGTGGAATCACTTAGGTTTAAGGACAGACCATCTAGTCTGGACCATGGGGTCTGTGTGGTCTGATTTTCTATGTAAATCTATGTAAATCTCAGTAATTCTATCAGCCTTTCCTCTTCTTCCTTTTCCTCCTATTCCTCTTCAGTCATTCCTACATTCCTTCTCTTCTTTACATGCTCCTTTCTCTCTCCCTCTTTCCCTTTCCTCTCTCCTCTCTCCTCCCTCTCACTCTCAGTAAATCTATCAGCCATTTTTTTCTCTGCTTATTCCTCTTCTTTCAGTTGCTATTATATTTTTTAATATTCCCTTCCTTCTGTACAAGCCCCACCCTCTCTCTCTCTTTCCCCCTCCCCCCCTCTCTCTTTCTCTTTCACCTCTTTTTCCTTCTTCTTCCCTTCCTTCCCTCTTTCCCTTCCTCCTTCTCCGTTCCTCTATCCTTCCCTTCCCCTACTTTCTTATTCGTCCTTTCCCCTACCATTCCTCTTTAACCTTCCTTTCCTTCTCCTTCCCTTCCCTTCCCTCCCCTTTCTCTTTCCTTCCCTTCTCTTCCCTCCTTCCTTACCTTAACTCCTTCCTACCTTGTCCCGTCTCCCTTTTATCCCTTCCAAATCCCTTCCCCTTCCTTCTCCCACGTCCCTTTCCCTCCCCGTCCATTCCCCTAACTCTTTCCCTTCTCCCTTTTATCCCTTCCAAATCCCTTCCCCTTCCTTCTCCCACGTCCCTTTCCCTCCCCGTCCACTTCCCTAACTCTTTCCCTTCCCTTCCCTTCCCTAATTTTGTCAGCCATTTCTCATCCTCCTACAGTCCTTGCGTTCCCTTCCTTTCTCAACAAGCGTGTCATCGTGCCCATATCCGCGCTCTCTGATGCCATCCCCTCACTCGTTGAAATGCAGACCACCTTTTTTAGTCGTGGTGTAACAAGTTTTTCGCCCACTTCCTAGTCCGCTGTTTTCATTATCTCTCCCCTCTGTTCAGCCCCTCGAGGGAACACGCGGCCTGCAAGTGTGTTCTCCCTTCCCCTTATTCCCCATCTTCACCGTCCCTTCTCTCCCCTACCTTACCTCCTTCTCGGTCTCTTCCCCTTCCTCCTTCACCTTCCTTCTTTCCCCTTCCTCCTTCCTCCTTCCCATCCCTTCTTTTCCCTCCTTCCCTGTCTCTTCCCTTTCCTTTCCCCTCCCTTCTTTTCCCTTACTCCTTCCTTTCTCTCCTTCCCATCTCTTCTTTTACCTCCTTCCCTGTTTCTTCCCCTTCCTTTCCCCTTTCATTCTTTCCCCGTTCCTTCCTTTCTCTCCTTCCCATCTCTTCTTTTCCCTCCTTCCCTACATGTTTCTTCCCCTTCCTCTTTTAACTCCCTTCTTTCCCCGTTCCTTCCTTTCTCTCCTTCCCATCCCTTATGTTCCCCCCTTCTCTGTCTCTCCCTCTTCCTTTCCCCTCCCTTCTTCCCCCGTTGCTTCCTTCTCTTCCTTGACGTGCCTCTCCTTCCTTTCCCTCCCTTCTCTCTCCTCCTCCCTTTTCTCTGTTCATTCCTCTTTCTTCTTTTACTCCTTTCTTACCGCTCCTTCCCCGTCCCTTCCTCTCCCTTCTTTCTTCCCCTTCCCTTCCCCTCTCATCTTCCTTTCCCGTCCCTTTCTCTCCCTCCTTCCTTTCTTTTACCATCCCTTCTCCCCCTTGCCTTCCCTTCCCTTCTAACCTTCCTTTCCTGACCTTCATGTCCTCCGTTGTGTTCTCCTTCCCAGTGCAAGAGTGTTCTTTTCCCCTCTCTCCCTTCTATCTCCCTCCCTTCTTAATTTCCCTTCCCTTCCTCCTTCCTCTTCTCCCTCTTTCCTTCCCTCCATGTCTCTCTTAGCTTGTCCTCCTTCCCGTTTCCCTCCTCGTTTCAAGTGTTCGTGCGTGTGCCGGAGATCAACAGCTTCAGCGTGTTAGCATTGTGGTGAGTCAGGGCGGGAAGGTTCACTGCTCGGCACGAACTAATATTTGTATAAACACCTGATCCCTCGTGGGTGTCGGATCAGCCTGGCGACGGTTGCACTGGATTCCTTTACTGACACACTGACGCATTCACTCCCCTCTGCCTGGCCGTGGATTGCTACGTCATGTGGGTATTGACGTTTGAGGCGTGTATTCTCAGCTGCAACAAACTTCCCAAGGCCGCAAAGGAGATTAGTCGGGTTCTCAAGTGTTTTTTTCACGTTCATGGTGCAGAAGCCTTGTCACACTATCACTAAGCCCATAAAACTACCCATGGAAATGCCTACAACCTTTACCAAACGCTTTCGCCTCTCACAGTCAATATTTTCAAAGGCCACAAAGGAGGTTAGTCGGGTTCTCATGGGTGTTATTTTTACGTTCTTGGTGCAGAAGCCTCGTCAAACTATCACTAGGCTCATAAAACTACCCATGGAAATACTAACACAACCAAAACATCTACGAAAGTCTTACCAAATGTGGGTGTGTGAGCGCGGAAATGATTGATAATATGGAAGCCTTTTCAAACTATCACTAGGCTCATGAAACTACCCATGGAAATACTACTAACACCACAACCTCTACGAAAGTCTCATCAAATTTGGGTGTGTGAACCCCGAAATGTTTGAGACTATAAGTGTTAAAGAGAAGAGAAGTATGAGGCGTGGAGGAGTTAGATATATGAGGAGTATGAGGCGTGAAGGTGAGGATAAAGAGGAATATGAGGTTTGAAGGTGTAAAGGTTAGGTTAGGTTAGGTTAGTTATTTAGCTAGTAGCACATTTTGGCGAACTTTTATATCAATCTCTCACCAAAGAAATTAAACGTCCCACACACCCACACACATATCGACGGGTGAAAGTGAAAACAAAGAGCAATATGAGGTTTGAAGAAGTGAAAGTGTTATTTTTTTACAGTAAAGGAAGCAGCTCAAGGGCAAAAGAATGAATAATAATAATGAAAAAAGCCCGCTAAACACTGCCCTTATAATATATAACAAAAAAGAGTTCAGAAGAGTGGCCAAAAGAGAGGTCAACTTCAGTCAGAGGTCAGTTTCGGTCAGTAAGATAGTTTGTTGGTTAGATACTGGCAAATTTTGACGAACTTTTTTTCTAACCCGCCATCAAAGAACCTAAACTACCCCGCAACACACACATCCCTTCCCTTCTCCTTCCCCTCCCTCCCCCTTTCTTTCCCTCATTCCTTCCCTTTCCTTCCCTCCTTACCCGTCACATCTTTTCCTCCTTCCCCGTCTCTTTCTATTCTCTTCCCTTCCCTTCCCTCCTTCCCGTTCCTTCTTTTCCATCCTTTCCCTTGAGAACAAAGAGAAATATGAAGTTGAAAAGTGTGTGGTGTTAGTTTTAGTTAGCTAGTTTGTTAGTGACACATTCTGACTAACCGTTTTCTAACCCCCCAGGAAATAGCGTAGGCGCCCCCCCCCCCCCTACACACGTTGGTGGTCACTGCCCCCCAAAAGACCGTACGCTATTATATGGGTGGGTAAACAGTGACAGACCCAGCACACACACACACACACACACACACACACACACACACACACACACATATGGTTGCTCCTCTCCCCTTCCCCTGCCTCGCCCTGCCTCCCCTCCGCCGCCCTCATGGCATACTTGAGGCTGTTGGTGTGACGCGCCCCGCCCCTCACCAACACGAAAAGGATGTTGTTGGTGGGGCACTGAGCTTACTTTCCTTCTTTTCTTTCCCGTTGACTTACTGGTTAGTGTGAAGTCTATTTGTAAAGTCTATCATGCTTATAAATGACTGAAACAATGAAGAACAGCACCGCTTCATTCACTTGACTTCTATAGTAAATCATTTTGAAGGCCTTGAAACTTTACTTTTCTTTTTCCTTCCTTCCCTCTCCAATTACTTGACTTACTCGTTGGTTTTAGGTCCATTTCAAAGGCCATTCAAGCTTAAAAATGACTACAGAGATGGAAAAAACACAGCTTCTTTAATACGACTTCATTTGTTAATCATTTGGAAGTCCATGACTAAAACAATGGAAGAAACACAACTTTATACCTCATTTGCATTCACATTTGGAAGGTCTCTTATGTTTAAAAATGACTTAAACTAATGTTATATAATACAGTTTCTTTTATACGACTTCACTTGTTCATCATTTGGAAGGCTTTTCATGTTTTAAACTTACTAAAACCATGAGCAAACACAATTTCCTCACATCCCCGGTGCAGAAGCTTTGTCAAACTATAACTAGGCTCATAAGACTATTCATGGAAATACAAACACAACCTCTGCAAAAGCAATATCAAATGTCTGAGAATGTGGGCCAAAGACGCGTGCCCGACCAAAGCCTTTAGACCCGCCCTCGCCGCCACGCCAGCCCAGTGCGGGACGAGCTCACCACTGCCGCTGGGACGACAAGAGCTCGAGGCCGTTCACCTTATTGAGAGAGTAGATTAAGCGCTTCCTTGTTGTCCTTACGGCGACTGAATTTCTAATGGACATGTCTGCGAGGAACTACTGGGAGAATATATTTGTTTGTGTGCAAGTGAATGTATATATGTGTATGTATATGTGATTATATTTATGCTAGTATGTATGGGCAGAAGGATGGTGGGGGGGGAGGGAGAGAGAGAGAGAGAGAGAGAGAGAGAGAGAGAGAGAGAGAGAGAGAGAGAGAGAGAGAGAGAGAGAGAGAGAGAGAGAGAGAGACGGACAGACAGACAGACAGACAGAGAGAGCATCATGGATTGGGTAACAAACAAAAAATAAAGATAATCTAACAACAAACAAGAACGAGAAATGGACTCGGCGGGACACAGCACGCGGAGAACTGACATCAGGAGGACAGCCAACGCAACAGTGACGACCCAGAACATGTACAAGTCAGGGCGGGCAGAGGGCGAGCAGGTGGAGAGATTACATTAGATCATTTGCCGGAGCAGGATGGCGTAATCTAACATCAAACAGAGAAAGGTGAAGGAATAGAGATGGACCATTGAGAAAGACCTCTGTTCTGCCATAGAATGACGATATGAAGTTTACGGTGTCAATCCCTAAAGTTAGAGCATTTGCCAGAGCAGGATGAAGAAGTCTAACACCTAACATAGAAAGGTGGAGGACGTTGGGAAAGGCTTTTGTTTTGTATTGGACTAGCAAGGCCTTAAGATGAAGATTAGATTAAGTTTGAGTATTTGCCAAACCACGATGGAATATATTATCAGAGAAAGGTGGAGGACGTTGGGAAAGGCCTTTGTTCTGCAGTAGACTAGCAATGCCTGAAGATGATTATATTAAGTTAAGAGTATTTGCCAAAGCACGATGGAGTAATATATCAAACAGAGAGGGGTGGATGATGTTGGGAAAGGCCACCATGCTGCAGTGGACTAGTAATGACTGAAGATTATGAAGGTCAGAGTGGGGTTAGCTAGGGTTAGGTGGGGTTAGGAGAGGTGGAGGACGTTGGGAAAGGCCTCTATGCTGCAGTGGACTAGTAATGACAAGATTATGAAGGTCAGAGTGGGGTTAGCTAGGGTTAGGTGGGGTTAGGAGAGGTGGAGGACGTTGGGAAAGGCCTCTATGCTGCAGTGGACTAGTAATGGGTGAAGATTATGAAGATCAGATTGAATAGTGACGTTAGGTGGGGTCAGGTTCACAGGAGCTGCCTTGTATAGGCCTCTTGCAGACTCCTTGGTTAGTATTGGCAGACACTTCCGCCTCTCACACCAACTATTTCCAAAGGCCAAAAAGGGGATCAATTGGGTTCTCATAAGAGTGTTTTTAGGTTCATGGTACAGAAGAAGAATCAAACTACTACTACGACCATTAAAATACTCCTGGAAATACCGAAAACTCATACGAAAACCGTGTCAAATATGTGAGCTCGGGCGCCGAAATGGGTTAAGATTCGTTTTAGGTCCGTGCCAGTATCTCATTACCTACTTTATGAAACATCAGTATCTCTTCATATATCTTTTCTACAAACCTTCAATAGTCATGGAAACGCTTTGAAAATCCAATTCAAGGACTCTTTTTTTACTCCTGAAAATAGGGGATAATGTTTACGAAAGCGCGTCGCCTCCTCTGGCGGCGGCCGCGGCGACGCTGCAGCCGGTGTTGCGAGAAATACCTCATCGCTGAAATAAGTCACATATACATGTGGGAGGGGGTCCTGGTTAGAAGGGGGGGTCGAGGGGGGCGCAGCCCCCCCGTTAGTAGGTCGTAAAGTTCGGTTGGAGTAGTTTAACTATGCTCCCCGACCCTAAACCCTTTGCGAGCTATTTCACGGCTGCGGCGACTGCAGCGTTGCCGCGGCCGTCGCCAGAGGAGGCGACGCGCTTTCGTAAACATACAGCACGTTTGTAAGCTCCCCAACCAAACACAAAACACGACGAAAATTCCTTGTATAGTGTATTTTTCACATTTGATACCTTTTTTTATGCCCTTGAACTGACTCCTCTGCTGTAAGAAAAAAAAAAAAAAAGCTATACAAGGAATTTTCGTCGTGTTTTGTGTTTGGTTGGGGAGCTTACAAGCGTGCTGTGCTGGACTGTAAGACTGGCCCTTGACATCAGGTTCTTTGTTTTCGCTACCTTTTATTTGCATTATATTCGTCACACATGAGTTATCCCTTTACTTTTAGTTGTTGTTGTTTTCATGAGAACCCTGGAGCCTAGATTTAGGTCAGATGAGTGTGTGACGTCATCATGCTGTGCGTGGAACGACTGTGTATTCTTATAGTATTTCCACGAGAAACTATATAGAGGTGTACAGATAGAACCTAGAAGTGGGTAAGTGGAGGAAGAAAAGGAGGAAGAGGAGGAAGCAGCGGAAGAGGTGAAGAAAGACTTTAATCCAGACCCAATAATTCGTAGATAAAACTTTCTTCTCATAAGGATCGATCCCCATTTTGCTTCCCCATCTCTTTCATAACATTTACCCTTTCAGTCATTTTTTCCGACATACTCATAGAATAAGTTCCGCACAATGGCAATATAAATTCAAAAAAGCTGCATGCTGAACTTTCATCAACATCAAATGAAACTCCTATGATGTGAAAAATCAATGAATCAATGAAAGAAAAGAAAAAAAGAGAAAAAGCACTTGATGGCAGCTATTTTTTTCGTGTGTTTGTGGGAGGAGAAGTGGTTGACAGACTTTTTTGTGTGTTTTGTTTTACCTTTGAGCTGCTTCCTATGATGAGAAAATAAACAGATAAATGGGAGCGAAAAAAAGGAGAAAAGCACATAATGGTGACTGCTTTCTGATTGTGGGAGAAGTGGTTTAGTTTTTTGGGGGGTGTTATTGTTTTACCCTTGAGCTGCCTCCTGCGATGGGAAAATAATTAGATAAATGGGAGAGAAAAAAAAGGAAAAAGCATATTATGGTGACTGTTTTCTGATGGTGGGAGAAGTGGTTATCGTTTTTTGTGTGTGTGCTGTGTGTTAATGTTTGCCTGCTATGATGCGAAAATAAATATATAAATGGGAGAGAGAGACAAAAAAAAAGAAAAAAACACATGATGGTGAGTGTTTTCTGATTGTGGGAGAAGTGGCTGGTGTTTTTTTTAGTGAGTATGTTTTGTTTTGTCTTTGAGCCGCCTCCTGTGATGCCAATAAATGAATAAATAATTAACAGTGCATATCCTTAACCCAACAAGAGGACACTCGACTTATACATGACAACTCCTAGGCCGGTATTCTCAGACGCTTCTGTCTCTCATACCAACTTTTTCCACAGGGGTCAAAGGAGATCAGTCGGATTCTCATGAGTGTTTTTTTAGGTCCATAGTACAGATAGGAGGTCAGACTACCACCAGGGTCATTAAACTACCCCTGGCAATACCCACAACGCCTACGAAAGCTGTGTGTGTGTGTGTGTGTGTGTGTGTGGAGAGAGAGAGAGAGAGAGAGAGAGAGAGAGAGAGAGAGAGAGAGAGAGAGAGAGAGAGAGAGAGAGAGAGAGAGAGAGAGAGAGAGAGAGAGAGAGAGAGAGAGAGAGAGAGAAAATTCATAGATGGAGAGCAAGGATGAAAGAAAGGGAGAAATAGAATGAAATAGAGAAGAGAAAAATAAAGAGACAGACGACTAAGAGAAGTGGGCCCCGATGCGAATGTTAGGAAACTAGCGGGCCGTCCTCGTGAGCGTCAGCACTCTCACTGGTGTTTTCTCTCGGCAGGTGTGTGGGTGCAATGTACACCTGAATGATGTTAATTGGTGAACAGATTCCTACCAAGTAAAATCAATCCATCAATCAATCAGAGAAGGAAAATACAATAAAAAAGAAAAGTTGGAATGAGAAAGAAAAGGGAAACGGATGCTGCGTCGCAAGCCGTCGCGAGGATTCCTTTGGATGCTTGTGCGCGTTTCCCAGACCCGTCGGTCTTCCATCCCTAAACCGATGAACGCGGTGACCGGCGTCTTCACAGTAATTATGATAAATTTTATAATCCAGTCTGGTAGTTTTAAGAAGCGAGTTCTTGCATCCTCGCCTCGGCGGGGGTGTGGAGCGCCAGCGAGCCCAAGGTCTCCCTGGCGAGCATGGCAGGACTGGAGGGCTCCAGGCAGGGCTTCTCGGCGTCCCTCGGGGCCCCGACGGAGGTGCCGGAGATCTTCCGGCTACAAACCCGGGCAGGTGGAGCTCGTTAGCCGTGGTAGGCAATCTGCCTAGGAGAGCAAACTCTATACAAACCCGGGCAGGTGAGGCTCGTTAGCCGTGGGAGGCAATTCACCTAGGAGAGCAAACTCTATACAAACCCGGGCAGGTGGAGGTCGTTAGCCGTGGGAGGCAATTCACCTAGGAGAGCAAACTCTATACAAACCCGGGCAGGTGAGGCTTGTTAGCCGTGGTAGGCAATTCACCTAGGAAAGCAAACTCTATACAAACCCGGGCAGGTGGAGGTCGTTAGCCGTGGGAGGCAATTCACCTAGGAGAGCAAACTCTATACAAACCCGAGCAGGTGGAGGTCGTTAGCCGTGGGAGGCAATTCACCTAGGAGAGCAAACTCTATACAAACCCGGGCAGGTGGAGGTCGTTAGCCGTAGGAGGCAATTCACCTAGGAGAGCAAACTCCGAACAATAAACCCGGGCAGGTGGAGGTCGTTAGCCGTGGGAGGCAATTCACCTAGGAGAGCAAACTCTAAACAAACCCGGGCAGGTGGAGGTCGTTAGCCGTGGGAGGCAATTCACCTAGGAGAGCAAACTCAGAACAATAAACCCGGGCAGGTGGAGGTCGTTAGCCGTGGTAGGTAATTCACCTAGGAGAGCAAACTCTAAACAAACCCGGGCAGGTGGAGGTCGTTAGCCGTGGTAGGCAATTCACCTAGGAGAGCAAACTCTAAACAAACCCGGGCAGGTGGAGGTCGTTAGCCGTGGTAGGCAATTCACCTAGGAGAGCAAACTCTAAACAAACCCGGGCAGGTGGAGGTCGTTAGCCGTGGGGGCAATTCACCTAGGAGAGCAAACTCTAAACAAACCCGGGCAGGTGGAGGTCGTTAGCCGTGGGAGGCAATTCACCTAGGAGAGCAAACTCTAAACAAACCCGGGCAGGTGAGGCTCGTTAGCCGTGGGAGGCAATTCACCTAGGAGAGCAAACTCTAAACAAACCCGGGCAGGTGGAGCTCGTTACCCGTGGGAGGTAGTTCACCTAGGAGAGCAAACTCTAAACAAACCCGGGCAGGTGAGGCTCGTTAGCCGTGGAAGGCAATTCACCTAGGAGAGCAAACTCCGAACAACAAACCCGGGCAGGTGGAGGTCGTTAGCCGTGGTAGGCAATTCACCTAGGAGAGCAAACTCCGAACAACAAACCCGGGCAGGTTGGGTTCGTGAGCCATCATAGGCAATACACCTAGGAGAGCAAACTCCGAACAACAAACCCGGGCAGGTTGGGTTCGTGAGCCGTCATAGGCAATACACCTAGGAGAGCAAACTCCGAACAACAAACCCGGGCAGGTTGGGTTCGTGAGCCGTCATAGGTAATACACCTAGGAGAGCAAACTCCGAACAAGAAACCCGGGCAGGTGGAGCTCGTCAGCCGTGGTAGGCAATCTTCCTAGGAGAGCAAACTTCGAACAATAAATCCGGGCAGGTGGAGGTCGTTAGCCGTGATAGGCAATTCACCTAGGAGAGCAAACTCTAAACAAACCCGGGCAGGTGGAGTTCTATAGCCGTGGTAGGTAATCTGCCTAGGAGAGCAAACTCCGAACAATAAACCCGGGCAGGTGGAGGTCGTCAGCCGTGGTAGGCAATCTGCCTAGGAGAGCAAACTCTAAATAAACCCGGGCTTGTGGTGCTCGTTATACTGTCGTAGACAATCCACGCGATGGGAACACCAAAGAAAAGGAAAATAAAAAAGAACACCAGAAAAATGGAAAATACAGAAACGAAACATCAAGAAAAGAAACAAAAAGATCATCCACCTTTAGGCCCTAGCATCGCCAAAATTATGGGTGGGTTTCTTCTGGGGAGAAAGCGGCTCATCCATACCAAAGAACATCAACAAAAGGATGATATGAATAAATGAAATCAAAAAACATAAAGAAAAACGCTTCAAGGAAAGAAAAATATAACAAACATCATCCACCTTCCGGCCCTGACTAACATCACCAAAATTATGGGTGGGTCTCTTCTGGGGAGAAAGCGGCTCACCCAGACCAAAGAACATCAACAAGGGATGATATAGAAAAGAACACCAAAAAAATATGGAAAAAGAACAGAAAAAACATCGAAAAAGAAAAGCAACAGAAATAAACTAACATCAAGAAAAGAGAAATACAAAGAAACATCACCCACCTTTCGGCCCCAAACAATATCACCAAAATTATGGATGGGTCTCTTCTGGGAGGAAAGCGGCTCATCCAGACCAAGGAACATCAACAAAAGGATGATAGGAAAAAAATAACAACAAAAAGCATCAAAAGGTAAAAAGAAAAAGAACAGGAAAACATCGAAAAGGAAAACAAAAGCAATAAAAAGAACGAAAAACACGACATCAAGAAAATAAAATAAAACAAACATCATCCACCTTTCGGCCCTAACAACATCTCCAAAATTATGGGTGGGTCTCTTCTGGGAGGAAAGCGGCTCACCCAGACCAACGAACATCAACAAAAGGATGATAGGAAAAAAGAACACCAAAAAAGAACATAAAAAAAGAAAACCAACAGCAAGAAAACACAAAGGAAAAAAGAAAGAAAAAGAAAAGAAAAAGAAAACAAATAGAAAAAAAGAAAAGAAAAAAGGAAAAAGAAAAAACAAAATAACAAAATAAAATAAAAATAAATAAACAAAATAATATAAACAAATAAATAAATAAATACAGAATATAGTAAAATTAACTAACTGACTCTAACTGCTTAACTAGCTATCAAAATATCTATTTAACTAACCTACCTAACTAACGGTAATACAGCTGTTTGACTACCCATTAACGAACAAACTAACAAACCACTTAACGATCTAACATGGATAGTGAGGTAAGGTGGGATTAGCCTTACAGGAGCTGCCTTGTATAGACCAACCGGCCTCTTGCAGACTCCTTACGTTCTTATGTTCTTTTACGTTTAAGAATATGGCCCTTAAACCCCATTCACACCTGTGCTAATACCTGACTGTTGGGTGACTCCTTCTACCTCTGCCTGCCTCCCCTCCTGCTACTGTCTCCTCTATCAGCACACAATCTACGCTCCCCCATAAAACCCACACCTAACCTAACCTAACCTTCCTGTATACTCCATTCACACCTGTGCTAATACCTGGCTGGTTGGGTGACTCCTTCTACCTCTGCCTGCCTCCCCTCTTGTTACTCTCTCCGCTATAAGCTCAAATCTTCCCTCCCCCATAAAACCCACACCTAACCTAACCTAACTTTCCTGTATACCCCCATTCACACCTGTACTAATACCTGGCTGGTTGGGTGACTTCTACTACATCTGCCTGCCTCCTCCTGTTACTGTCTCCGCTATCAGCACACAATCTTCCCTCAACCATAAAACCCACACCTAACCTTCCTAACCTAACCTTATTGTATACCCCTTCATACCTGTGCTAATACATGACTGGCTCACTTCCCTACATTCAACCACTAACTCCCCCCCCCCCCCCCACACACACACACGCATAAAACTATCAAACCCTCATTTAAAACAATATATCAAACACTCACAAGAAAAAACACCAGGACGCAACACTGTATAAGGCAAAGATGATGGTGGGAAGAGGGGTGAAGGGGGGGGGAGGTCACACGATAACCTACGCATTACCCCGGCGCGCTCCTCCGTCCCCATGGCCCGTGACCCCGCCCAGGTAACAGCAGAACCCCTCAGCCGGCGACACAGGACCGATTGTGACACGCAGGTTACCTCAGTGAACCTTTCCCAGGCATACCCATTTCACTGACCCACGCGTGAGGAGGAGGAGGATGATAAAACAGCTAAGGAAAAAGACGACGAGGTAGAGGTCAAGAAAGGGGAGCTAGCGAGAGGGAGGAAAAGGAGGAGGAGGAGGAGGAGGAGGAGGAGGAGAAACCCAACGTGGCGGGTGAGGTAGTGTAGGCTGCGGGGTCATAGAAGCTCCGCACCATTATCCCCTATTTTCAAGAGTAAAAAAAAAAGTCCTTGAATTGGATTTTCAGAGTGTTTCCATGACTGTTGAAGGTTTGTAGAAAAGATATATGAAGAGATAGTGATGTTTCAATAAGTAGATTATGAGATACTGGCAGGGACCTAAAACGAATCTTTACCCCGAAATGTTTAAGAATATGGCCCCTTATGTTCTTACGAGTATAGAGGTTTTGCAGTGACGTCACGAAATAGCGTCGTCTGCACCTTGTGCGTCGTCTGCAGACCCGCTGGTGGTCACCTCCCCAGCAGAGTGAGCAGACGGACCACGTGTGCCCCATCCCCAAGTCACTACCCGCGGGCAAATGGCAGGACCTTCAGCATCATTTGTGTTAAGTGATTACGCGAGATCGCTTGAGAATGCTGCGAAGCTAAGATACATCGAACAAATCAGTGCTTTTGGAGGAGGAGACTGGTAAACTGGCTGTCTAGCTGGCTGGCTGTCTGGTTGACTGGTGGGTTGACTGGTTGCCTGGTGGGTTAATTGGCTGGCTGATTGGTAAGCTGACTGTCTGTCTAACAGACCGACTGGATGGCTGACTGGTTGATTGGATGACTGACTGGGTGGTTGACTGACTGGCTGATTGGTTGGCTGGCTGGTTGACTGTCTGATTGGTTGGTTGGCTGACTGTCTGGCTGGTCGGTTGACTGGCTGTCCCTCTGCCTGGCCGATCTCCTGTTGCTGACCAGTGATGCCCAGGTAGGCAGCACAGGCAGGCAAACAGGAGAGGGCAAGTGACGACAGGTGAGGGCAGGTGACGGCAAGTCACCTTACACTACGCACTCTTGGTCACTTCCCTGCGTACACTTATATACTCCACCCAGCACTGAGCTCTGTCCCTCTGTGCACTTTGCCTCCACTGAGTTTCCTTTCCTATTTTCTTCCCCTGCTTGAGCGCCGACATGCGTGTTTACCTCCGCCAGCTTGTTTACCTCCGCCAGCTCATGTAAATCCCGTTCCAGAGTAATCCCCCGCCACACAATAAGCTAGGGGACCCGGGACAATACCTAAATGAGTGTTACCTCATGTAATAATCTGATAAGTCTTGCCTGTAATATATCTTTGACAAAATGAGCACTGCAGAGTCGAGATGAAGCAGACGGCCGCCAGTTCTCCCTCCTCATAGCTGTTATCCACTTCCCCCGCTGTCATGATTTCATTATTCAAGAAATAGACCGTGGAAAAAACCGCGGGAGTCCCCGCCATTTTGATTGAGAGAGCGGGAAGATGCATCACTAGAAGGCGGGAGCAGAGCGCTATTTCAAATCATATTCGTTATTACTGCCAAAGCTGAGCTATGTGTGGGATGCATGACCCACTATTACGTAGTGCATGTGTTAGGTTATTAATAAATAATAATCCATAGCCGTTAGGGCGTTTAGTATAAGTGTTATGCAGAAAAAAAACGAGATGTCAGTGTGGCGAGAGCTGGCATCTTGACCGCGGCCGGGGCGCTGAGCCTTGTGGGTCTTGCCGCTTCCCGCAGCATTCTTCCACCCAGACTCCAACACGACTAGACGTCCCTCTACTTGTTACTTGTTACTTGTGTTTCTTATTTATCTGGTCCTACTTCCACCGAAGCTCTCTGCAGGACCCACATATTTTACTTCATTAAATTTTCAATATTGATCAAAACTTATATGCCATGTTAATTGTCAATGTTTCCATGTCATAGCAGTCAGAGAACATAAAAGTTTTTAGTTCTTTCTTAAATTTGGAGAGATCCTTTGTTCTTCTAATGTCAGGAGGGAACTTATTGTACAGTCTTGAGGCGGCAGAACTGAAAGCACGCAATCCAACATTTGAAGAGTACTGTGGTTCATGAAGTGTGATTCCAGAAGTGGCTCGGCGAGTGTTAATGCCTTCACCTGGCTGTATTTCGTGTAATAATTCTCTCAAATACGGTGGACGGCCAGTAATCAAAGTTTAGTGTGTCAAAACACATAACTTAAATACTATCCTTGCTTTTATTGGCAACCAGTGGAGCTCTATCAGGAGTAATTCTCTCTCGTGGTGGAATTCCTTTGATTAATCTCGCTGCTCTATTTAAGACCATTTGTAATTTCCCTAATTGGAGCTTTGGCAGGTTATAGTAGATTGAGTTGCAATAATCCACTCTTGATATGATATTGTTAGTCAACAATTTGTTGATAGAATCTTCATCCAGGTATTTCTTGATAAAAGCAATATTTCTAAGGTGATATCCGGCAATCCTTACGACATTATTTATCTGACATTTCAGTGTCAAATTGGAATCCAACAACACTCCCAAGTCACGAACGCTTTCAACAATATGAATTTTATTACCACTTATAGTCATGTTACCGTCACCAAAATAACATAAAGTGTCCTTCTTCCCCACAAGCGTGAATTCAGTCTTATCATCGTTTAATTTCAATTGCTTATAATGCATCCAATCCTTGACTGAATTAATAACACTATTGATCTTAGTACTTGTATTTTCAATATCAGTGATGGAAAAGTAGAACTGGGTGTCATCAGCAAATAACTTGAATCCTACACCATGTTGTTGTAGTATCCTGGATAAACTAATCGTGTATATACAAAATAAAATAGGTCCCAGCACACTTCCTTGTAGAACTCCTCTTGTCAGAGCTTCATATGAAGAAAAACAATTTCCAATTTGCACACAATAACTTCTGGTTTGTAAATAACTCTCAAGATACTTTAACGCATCGTCTCCCACTCCAATGTTCCTTAAGTCTTTTACAAGCAATTCATGAACAACCGTATCAAATGCTGCACTAAGATCTAGAAGAACCAATATAGAACATTTACCCCCATCCATCATTTCTAGTAAATCATTAACAACAGAACAAATAGTAGTCTCAGTAGAAAATATTGGCCTATATGCAGACTGACTATCAGGCAAGACATGGACCTTCTCCAAGTGTTCCATCAGCTGCTCAATAATTGCATACTCTAATAACTCAGACAAAAAGGCAAATTTGATACTGGTCTATAAGAGCTTACATTTTGATAATCAAGTTTTCCCTTTTGGACTGGTTTTACAACAGCTCGCTTTTCAGAATCCGGAAATTTACATGAAGAAATACTAGTATTGACAATTCTTAGCACCATATCCGTGAAACTAGGAAAATTATCTGCATCCATGATATCTTATACAGGCAATGGGTCACTGGCACAATATGTTTTCTTAGCTTTCTTGAAAAGTCGAACAAGATCATCCTTCCTAATGATTTTAAAACATTGCAATCTACAATCCACCTCAACATCAGCAACAAGCATAAAAGGTGTGTACACAAATTCCGATACAATATTCATAATCTTACTCCTGAAAAAATTACAAAAGTTATCCGCTAAATCTTTATCACAGAAACCATCGGGAAGCTTTCTTCTCAAAGTAGTACCAGTAAGACTATTGAAAAGTTGATATAATTTGTTCATATCTGATCCTGCTTCAAGAATTTTAGTATGATAATACTTTCTTTTACTCCTACTTATCGAGTCATTACAGCGATTTCTCACATTTTTATAACCCTCCCAGGCCACAACAGATCCCTCATTTCTCCATTTACGTTCCTTGCGTCGTTTCTCTCTTTTCAGTAAGACAATTCACCTAGGGAGATCATATCTGACAGTAATGACCTTCTCTAGGATCGGACACACATTGTTATATTGTGTCTTAATCACCTCATTATAAATGTCAGTAAGACATTTTGATTTAAATAACAAATCATTGTGAACACACTCTCCAGTCATATCATCATAAAAATACTGACTAATTTCACTGATAAATGTAGCAGCAGAGAAACCCACCTTATTCCTAAAATAAATAGTAATATAGTAAATAGTAAATTCATGTTCAACATCCACCCTACCTATGAGATTGTTTACATCATCACTAATGACTAAGTCTAACACATGGCCAGTTGATGAAGTTATTATGCTCACCTTGTTTGACAACTGATAAGATTCAAGAAGCTCACAGAAAGAAACTGTGTTATGGTTTTCATGATCATCCATCCATATGTTGAAGTCACCAACAATGAAAACTTTAAAAGAAACCATATCAATTGAGTCCAACAATGCACTAAATTCATCAAAGAAGAGATTAACACTTGACCAAGGTGGCCTATAAATAACAAGGTATGCTACCCACTGGTTTTGATGCTTAAAATTAACTTCAATATATTCAAAACTTGATACTTTCACTCGTGTCAACACCCTCAGGTGAGAAAAAATATTCGACAAGAAAATGCCTACACCACCCCCTCGTCTGCCCTCTCTGGGGCTATGAAAGAAAGTGTGAGTAGCAGGTGTCATCTCAGTAACTCTACTTGTGTCATGCTCATTCAACCAAGTCTCAGAAATAGCTAAAATATCAAGTGATTGCTCATTTAACATTTCCCTAATTTGAATAGTCTTGTTACCCACAGATTGAATATTAACAAAAGCACAATTTAAATATTCAATAGTAGACCTAGACCACAATTTAAATATTCAATAGTAGACCTAGACCACAATTTAAATATTCAATAGTAGACCTAGACCACAATTTAAATATTCAATAGTAGACCTAGACCACAATTTAAATATTCAATAGTAGACCTAGAAAACAATTTAAATATTCAATAGTAGACCTAGACCACAATTTAAATATTCAATAGTAGACCTCACCAAGATGGCCGTGCAGGCCCGCGCGACCCCCGCACCCCCACTAATGACGTCAGCTGCAAAACCTCTATTGCATTCACTAAGTCTTCCCGATCGTTCTTAGGGGCTGAACAAGGAAGCAGAGGCGAGGTGATTTAGTTCGGGTCAAGGTGAGGCTGCAGGTTCTTAAGAGGCTTACGTGATGGTGCAGAAAGTCATGGAAGGAACGTCTTTCAGGTTTAAGATCTAAAGGTTGGTTATTCACATCATTCGGTAACTCAGCAAATACTCGTCTGTGTGTGTGTGTGTGTGTGTGTGTGTGTGTGTGTGTGTGTGTGTGTGGAGGCGGGTGAATATATGTGTATGTGTGTGGGGAAAGAGGGGGTACGGGTGTGTGTGTGTGTGTGTGTGTGTGTGTGTGTGTGTGTGTGTGTGTGTGTGTGTGTGTGTGTGTGTGTGTGTGTGTGTGTGTGTGTGTGTGTGTGTGTGTGTGTGTGTGTGTGTGTGTGTGTGGGGGTGTGTGTGTGTGTGGGGGGGGCTGCGCTGTGTTTGTGTGTGTGTGGGGGGGGTGTACGTGTGTGTGTGGGGGGTACGTGTGTTTGTGTGTGTGTGGGGGAGGGTACGTGTGTGTGAGGGGGGTACGTGTGTTTGTGTGTGTGTGTGTGTGTGTGTGTGTGTGTGTGTGTGTGTGTGTAAGCCATCTATCTATATTTCTCTATCTACACATTACGTTGATATCTGAAACTTTCTATCTATCTTTCCATCAGGTTATTATTCTATGTATTTCTATCAGTCTATGAGAAGGAAGAGACAGGAATAGGTTGTTTTTTATGAGTAAAATCACTAACTTATGCAAGCTTGTGGCGACTCAAAAATGTACAAATTGCAAATACTAACCTCGCTCTGATCCTCCTGTTTATACCACGTTCAGAAGGAGATCTAAGTTATTAAGCAACACAAACTGCACCAGTAAACGTAAGAAAGTGTAAATGCTGATCTCTTCCTCATGCTCCTATTTCTAACATGTACAGAGAGAAATCTAAGCTCGGTACTCTCAGACCCCTCCACACCTCACATCAACAATTTCCAAAGGTCAAAAAGGAGACAAATCAGGTTCTAATGAGTGTTTTCAGGGTTCTTGGTACAGAGGCAGGGCCAAACTACCACAAGGGTCACCCTGGAAATGCCCAAAACTCCTAGGAAAACAGTGTCAAATATATGTGCTTGGGCGCCGATATGTTTAAGAGTATTGCCCTAAGTTATTAAGCAAGACTTCGCGCGAGTAACGGTTCAATAACTCCTGCTGCTTTTCCTTTTCCCTCCGCCTCTTCAGCCCACGTGCCACACCGCTAAAGCCTCTGAGCCACGGTTGTTACACGCGTAAAACTCAGCGTGATCAAAGAGGACCGTATATAAAATAACCGTGTATAAACTACGATTGTCTACGACTACAACGACTGCATTCCACAACGGTTCAGTGACATATAAAGAGGAAGGGAACCGTATGTAAAGTAACCGTGTATAAACTGTAACACTGACTACTAGATCCAAAGTTAACAAGGAAGGAAGACTAGGGAAAATCTACAACACAGAACTTGAAAATCTATATAACTGACTCTATCATAAGTTAACAATAAAATGAAAAAAGAAAATGTTCATGAAGGAAAAAAAAGGAGCACTCTTGTTATTGATTCTTAAAAGACGAATCATCACAATCCCTTCATTCCATCCCTTTGAAATATTGCCACGTTCCTTGTGTGTGTGTGTGTGTGTGTGTGTGTGTGTGTGTGTGTGTGTGTGTGTGTGTGTGTGTGAGAGAGAGAGAGAGAGAGAGAGAGAGAGAGAGAGAGAGAGAGAGAGAGAGAGAGAGAGAGAGAGAGAGAGAGAGAGAGAGAGAGAGAGAGAGAGAGAGAGAGAGAGAGAGAGAGAAAGTCCACCAATTAAACAAAGACGGCTCGTATTGCGTCATTTTCACTGCACGAACCAAAACACATAAAAGGCGCGAGCCATTTACGTCTGCATCAAAAACGCGTCAACAAATAACACAACGTTTGAAATGCATTGCGCGTCACTCACATCCTATTACTGCAACGTCAAATTTACCTGATATATTCGGACGGAAATATAAACACGACTATAAACACGGATCTAAGGCCTTCTATTTGTGCTACTGGACTCCCTACAGGCACTTGTTGACGGTCTGTTCTTAGCGCCATGACCCTGAGTGCGCGTCTCTGATTCAAGCCGTATTCTTAACGTGTCGGCATCTGACTTCGCCTGTTTCAAAATTCCCCTCAGAGAAGTTGCTGGGTTATGCATGGACAGTTTTGTGGGAGAAGAGAAATATTTTCCACTGGAGTTCTTAGCATGAGGGAAAAGCAACAACGGTGTAGCAAAAGTGGCAATCTATCGAGTCTCAAATTTTAAACCCACGTCGCTCCGCCATTCTGTAACGAAGACCTTGTGTATACAGAGACTTAGGAGAGGAAAGAATACGCCTCACTGCCTTTGTTTATATATGTTTTCCTTGCATCAAAGGAAGGTCAAATTGAACGTAGGGAAAACCTCACAAGCAATTCAGACTCTTTCGTCTTTTGAAACTTTTATGAATTGAAAACGCGCCGCGGGGCAGAGAACGAGATACCCAAATCATGACAGTCTGCTTACCTATAGGGATTCTGAGTCTCTCCAGCTACGGCCGTGTTCTCAAACCTTTCAGGTCCTACACACCCACACTTGATAAGGCTTTGGTAGAGTCTGTGTTGGTATTTCCATGGTTAATTTTATGAGCTTAGTGATAGTTTGACAAGGCCTCTGCGCCATGAGTGTGAAAATGACACATTTTCAAACCTTTCAGGGCACACCCACACTTGATAAGGCTTTGATATAGGTTGTGTTAGTATTTCCATGTTTAATTTTACGATCCTAATGACAGTTTGACCATGAACGTGGAAAAAGACACATTCTAAAACCTTTCTTGGCTTACACATCCACATTTGATAAGGCTTTGATTGAGACTGTGTCAGTATTTCCATGGGTAGTTCAACGAGCCTAATGATAGATGGACAAGGCTTCTGCACCATGAATAAGAAACACACACATGAGAACACGACCAATCCCCTTTGTGGCCTTGGGAAATAGACGCTGTGAGAGCCGAAAGCGTCTGAGAATACTGGTCCGTATGTCTTCTTGTAGGTGACAGCAGAGGCGCTAACAGACAGCAGGCCACAGCTGGCAACACACGGCAGAGCAGGTCGAAAAATAAAGGCTAATGAGCACGTACTAATAAACGATTCAAGAATTGTTTTTTGGGAGAAACTTTGTGAATAATGGAAACCCGATGAAAAATACCAATAATTTTTTTTATCGAGTTAATGTAATATAAATAAATATGGTTTATGAGGCGCTCTGATGAATATAATTATATTAATGACGCCGGGAAAATTCATACACACACAAAAAAAAAAAATAAACATACACAGTAATATATCTATCTATCTATGTATTATCTATCTCTATATCTATTTGTATCTTATGTCTATCTATCCATCTATTTATATATTTCACGCTATCTCTGTCTACTTATCTTTCTATCTATCTAACTCTCCATCTATATCTAATTACTTATATATCTGTCTATATTACCTATCTAACCAGCTTTGTATCTATTCATCAATCTATCTATCTAACCTTACCATAATCTAACAATTCCCAGATGAAGCCAGGAGCAGCCCCTCACACAACATACCAAGACACACTCACGTTCCGCCCTGCAGTAACCCAGCACACACACACACGGCCTGCCCAAGGACTGCACCAGGCGACCCGAGGCTGCGGAACGTACCTGAGGAAAGAAATGAAGATAAATTACTTTGTTTTACCTTTGAAAGAGATGCCTGCAGAGAGAGAGAGAGAGAGAGAGAGAGAGAGAGAGAGAGAGAGAGAGAGAGAGAGAGAGAGAGAGAGAGAGAGAGAGAGAGAGAGAGAGAGAGAGAGAGAGAGAGAGAGAGAGAGAGAGAGAGAGAGAGAGAGAGAGAGAGAGAGAGAGAGAGAGAGAGAGAGAGAGAGAGAGAGAGGAGAAGGGGGAAGGGGAGAGAGAGGGGAGAAGGGGGAAGAGGAGAGAGAGGGGGTCGGGAGTGCGCGTGTTTTTTTTTTTTTGTTTTTTTTACAACAAAGGAGGCAGCTCAAGGGCACACAAAAAAAGAAAACAATAATAAAAAAAGCCAGCTACTCGCTGCTCCTAAAAAAGAAACAAAAGAGGTGTCCAAAAGCAAGGTCAAATACGGGAGGAGAGATGTCCTGATAACCTCCTCTTGAAAGAGTTCAAGTCGTAGGCAGGAGGAAATACAGATGAAGGAAGATTGTTCCAGAGTTTACCAGCGTGAGGGATGAAAGAGTGAAGATGCTGGTTAACTCTTGCATAAGGGGTTTGGACAGTATAGGGATGAGCATGAGTAGAAAGTCGTGTGCAGCGGGGCCGCGGGAGGGGGGGAGGCATGCAGTTAGCAAGTTCAGAAGAGCAGTTAGCGTGGAAATATCGATAGAAAATAGAAAGAGAGGCAACATTGCGGCGGAATTTAAGAGGTAGAAGACTATCAGTATGAGGAGGAGAGCTGATGAGATGAAGAGCCTTAGCCTCCACTCTGTCCAGAAGAGCTGTGTGAGTGGAGCCCCCCCACACATGAGATGCATACTCCATACGAGGGCGGACAAGGCCCCTGTATATGGACAGTAACTGTGCGGGGGAGAAGAACTGGCGGAGACGGTGTGTGTGTGTGTGTGTGTGTATGTGTGTGTGCGTGTGTGTGTGTGTGTGTACACACACACACACACACACACACACACACACACACACACACACACACACACACACACACACACACACACACACACACACACACCCTCCCGACCCCCTCTCTCTCCCCTTCCCCCCAGGTCAGTTATCAAACAAATTCCCCAAAACACCACTCTCCTTTTTGACAACAGTCCCATCACTCCCAGCAAACACATCAAAAACCTTGGCGTTTACATGGACTCCCACTTGACATTTAACATACATATTAACGAAACCCACAAGAAAGTCATTGGTACTCTAATGTTCATAAACAGAATTAAAAATAAACTTGACAATGTAACACGTAAAATAGCTATTGAGTCACTTGCTCTAAGTATCATTAATTATTGCCTACCAGTTTACGGCACTACAAATAGCACACTAATTAAGCGAGTACAAAAACTAGAACTTTGCAGCAAAGATATGTATTGGGGGAGCGAGGAGGCGGGACCACGCCATCCCTCTCATAACACAATTGCACTGGCTTAAAATGAACAAGAAGATAAGTTTTGATGTTGCTGTAACTGTATATAAGATAAAATGTAAAATGTATCCAGAGTGGTTCCTGCAGCTGCCTACCACAACTGAGGTGACACGGAGCAGGTACACAACAAGACAGCGGGACAACCTACATGTTCCCCACACCAACACACACTGCGGGACACGTTCGCTCCTTGTACAAGGCTCCAGGCTATGGAACGCTCTCCCACACCATGTAACACTATCAAATACCATACAAGTGTTCAGAGAAAGACTAAAACACTACTTGCTTGATAATGATATAAATGTCACCTAGAATTCTATCGAGACCACGCTCACACTATTCTGATATTGATTTATATAGCTTAGAAAACTTTTAGCTTAAGTCTTACTTTAAATTGTATGTTATTCAGTAATACTTGTAATGTATAGAAAAGCCATTTTTATGGAATAAAATGATTTTGATTCTGATTCTCTCTCTCTCTCTCTCTCTCTCTCTCTCTCTCCCTTCCTCTCTCTCCCCTTCCCCCTCCCACCTCCTTACAATAAATACATCTCTACCTCTCCCATCATCACCAGTACAATAAAACCACTACTAAAACACTCTTCACCACACTTCACCACAATCACCACCACCACCACCACCACCTCCTCGCGGCCACTTGAGCGGGCCGCGAGCACAAGCAGAACACACAGCCCCGCGCCTCGACAAACACACACGACTTACACGCAAGAAAGGACGGCAAACACGGGGAGAAAAAGCCTTGTGTGTGTGTGTGTGTGTGTGTGTGTGTGTGTGTGTGTGTGTGTGTGTGTGTGTGTGTTATGATGACGCAGAACGGGGCGCCATAAACATAAGCAAGAAGATGAGAAGTGAGGTGATAAAAGAAAATATAAAGAAAATAAACAAAAAAATAAAAAGAAGAAAACGAAGGAAAAATACAAATGGAAGAAGGAAAAGAAGTACAAAAACGAGAACAAAAACAAGAACAACAAGAACAAGAAAAAGGAAGAGAAAGAAGAAGAAAAACAAGGAAAAGAAGAAAACAAACTACCACCATCATCATAACCACCACCACCACCAACAACAAAGCCAACAAAATAAAAACAAACCTAAAATGAATGCCAACAAAGAACACCAAGAGAAAAAAAAAACAGCAATAATAATAATAAAAATAAAAATAAATGCACACGTTGAACGAACAAATGCAAAGCTAACAATGACGACAATATCGTAGGCTGCAGCACAGCGGGCAAACACCAGCCTGTGTGTGTGTGTGTGTGTGTGTGTGTGTGTGTGTGTGTGTGTGTGTGTGTGTGTGTGTGTGTGTGTGTGTGTGTGTGTGTGTGTGTGTGTGTGTGTGTGTGTGTGTGTGTGTGTGTGTGTGTGTGTGTGTGTGTGTGTGTGTGTGTGTGTGTGTGTGTGTGTGTGTGTGTGTGTGTGTGTGTGTGTGTGTGTGTGTGTGTGTGTGTGTGTGTGTGTGTGTTTGATTGACCCTCCTTTCCTCTCACTCCCTCTCTCATTCCAGCCTTCTCTCCTTCTTTTCTCATCCTATTCCTCCCTTTCCTGCTTCCTCCTCTTTTTCTCACTTTTCCTTTTTCCTTCTTCTGTGTGTGTGTGTGTGTGTGTGTGTGTGTGTGTGTGTGTGTGTGTGTGTGTGTGTGTGTGTGTGTGTGTGTGTGTAATTTATCTACCTACATTCATCTATCTATACCTTCCTCGATATTTGAATCTTTCTATCTATCTTGCCATCAATTTACTATTTCATATATTTCTGTTAATCTATCAGAGGGGGGAGGCAGTAATTGGGTCTTTAATGGGCGAGTGGTGGTGAGGGTCGAGGGTCGAGGGGATAGGGCGAGGGGCGAGGCAATGATCTTAATGACGCGCTCTGACCCCCAACCTTCGCCCGAGGTAAAACATTTGCTTATTCTTAAAAGGGAGGAAGGTGGCCGGCCGCGTCAAGCTAACTACAGGCGTCCTTTGATCGTCCAGAGTCACGCTAGACACCGGCGAGCAGAGCCGTGTTCCTCGTGGCCCTTAAATGGACGGAAAGTGGCCGCGTCAGGCAAACTACAGGCGTCCTTTGATCGTCCAGAGTCACGCAAGACGCCGAGGAGCACCGCGTTTCTTGAGGCAAAGCTGCCACATGCTCGCAGCCAAGTCTTGGTGAACCTTCCTCGGAAATATTGAGAAACAGAAACCAAGACTAGGCTTCGATATGTCTTAGGGCGATCTTGGTCTTCTGAATAATTGTTATTGAAAAGCCAGTCTGTCGAAGGATGGCCAGAAAAGGAGAATGAAAACGTGTGTGATGTAGCAAGGATGAAACAATCATGACAGAATAGGAGGGTTACAAGAATCATACCAGAGCACGCAGGGTACAAGAATCATATCAGAGGAGGCAGGGCACAAGAATCATGACAGAGTACAAACCTTTGTGACGTAGGCAGAATGCAAGAATCACGGGTGCAGAAAGTAACGCTATTTATGGAGTGTGATGCAGGCAGGGGCAACATTCATAACCAATCATAAGATTTTAAGTATCAACTCCACGAGGAGATGAGGTACATGAATATTAATGTTTTTTATAGTAAAAGAGGGAGCATAATCAGTCAGTCAATTGGGGCATAAGCCGGGGGCGCGTCGCCACGCCCACCCTACGACGTCAAACCCGCGGGTTCCTCCGGGCAGGTCCCCATGTAGTTCTCTTCCCATCCCAAGTACCTCCTGACAGGATCTGTTGATTTGCTCAATCCACAAACTATGTGGGCGTCCCCTCGGCCTCCTCCACTCGGGGTTAACTCTTACAAAAACAACCCAGTGATAAAGATTGACTTCTGGGTACCGTGCTGAAGTTGGTGTCCACGCACTCTGCAGGTAACAGGCCTCAAATCAGTCTTACGAAATGATTGCCGGTTTGACACAATGTCATTCCAGCGATATCCCGTGATTCTCCGCAGACACTTAATACCAAATGCATCAATCCGCAGTTCAAGGGCGAAATAAAGATTAAACAAAAAAAAAGTCCGCTGTAGTCAACCCCGCAAATAGTTGACAGAGTAGCCGACAATCGGGTGGAGAGGTGTCTTGGAACTGCCCTGGTAGAGCTGCAAAGACGGCGGTGATCGCATCTTGCTGACGTTAGTGCCGGGAGCAGCAGCGAGCCACGCGATGCCACTCAAGGCTGTCACCACGCTCGCCGTCACGTGTCAAATCAAAGCCAGGCGCCGCGGACATGACCGGCTGCTTTTTGTTCGTTTATATGTTTGCGGCGCGCACACGTATTTTTCGGTTCCGATCACATGAGTCATCATATTATTTTGCCGGCAAGGGAGGCAGCTCAGGGGCAAAAAAAATAAAAATATAAACAAGAGAGCCTGCTAAACGCTGCTCCGGGAAAAAAAGATAAAAGAACGAGAGGTCAGAAGAGAGCTCAGTTTCGGGTGGCGAGGCGTCTTGAAACTCTCCTCTCGCATTCTTAACGTGTCGGCGCCTCACTCAGTTCGCCTATTTGAAAAGCCTCCCGTAGAAGCTGACGAACCTTTCACGAACTGCTTTGTGATCCCGGTGATGGTTTTACACGACTTCAGCGCCACGAACCGGAAAAAAAAAACTCATAAAAACCCGGTTAATCTTCTCCGTGGCCTTGGGCAATAGTCGTGATGGCAGCCCGAGGCGTTGATGAATATGGACCTGTGTGATTTTAAAGCTCACCAAATCGAATGTTATATAAGAAATGTGTGTTTAAATATTCTTGATAAAGTTTGAAATTACGGGACGTTGTTATTTCGTCTCTTTCTAGCATTACTTTCATGCATTTATATTTTCTCTATTTATTATCACCCTTTGGATATATATTTTTCATAACATAATATATTTTTCGAGGCGAGTAAATAACACAGTGATTATTTATCTATTAATTCACCCATTAATTTATTTCATTATTATCATTTTGTCTGTGCAGTAGCAGCAATACATCAATAACGGCTGACTAAGAAGGGGACACCACGCCCGCACGCTAGCCACTCGGCCACCGCCTACCCTACTGCCAATAAGGGTGGTAACATTCGCCGCGTGATGGACGACGCGGGTTCGAATCCTCACGCTACCACGATTTTCGGTCACCGCCGAGTGGCTTAAAACACCCACATGCTGTCCTGAACCCATCAACCCTCGTCCAAGAGTACGAGTTCGGGGGGCATGAGCCAATGCAAGATGGCGCCACTATAAACACTCGCCTGCGCCAGAACGGGCTGGGCCGACCATCAGGCCCCACCTGGAAGAAGCCTTGGGCCGACCATCAGGCCCCACCGGGAAGATGCCTACCGGCGCAATAGGCAACAACGTATAAAAAAAAAAAAAAAAAAAAAAAATTGAAGTGTAGAGGGAGACGGTCTGAAGAGTCACCTTGTTTCCTCCCGCCACCCCCTCGCTGCACATCACTCAGTCCGAGGCCGCGCGGAAGCCTCAACGGGGGAGCCAAGCTTTGGGGTGGAGGCATGATGATGGTGGTGTCAACCCTACCGAACGAACTGCCACACAGGAGGAGGAGGAGGAACAAGAAAAAGAGGAGGAGGAGGAGGAGGAAGAAAAACAAGAAGATACAAAGGGAGAAGAAGAAGAAGAAGAAGAAGAAGAAGAAGAAGAAAAAGAGGAAGAAAAAGAAAAGAAAAAAGACGAGGCGAAGGAGGAGGAGGAGGAGGAGGAGGAGGAGGAGGAAGTGAAGGAGGAGGAAGAGGAAAAGGTGGTATAGATTGGATGGAAAACTGGTTGACATGTGGCTTCGACTGTAAAAGAGATTTCGAAGTGATCATCTAAATATTAGCGAACGAGAGAGAGGCGGTGCAGGGAAGGGAAGGGGGCAGCGGCTGAGGCTAAGGACGGGGCGAGATAGATAGAGGGATGGTGTTCTTAGACGCTCCCTTCCCTTACATCAATCACTTCTAAAAGCCAAAAATGAGGTCAAACGCGTCCCCATGAGTGTTTCTTTAGTTCACGGCGCAGGAACATTTTCAAACTGCTACCAGGGTCATAAAACTACCCCTGGAAATGCCCACAAATCCTACGAAAGCCTTGTTAAATGTATGTGCTTGGGCTCCGAAAGACTTGATAATATGGTCGGTATTCTTAAACGTTCCCTTCCTTTACATAAATCATATCCAAAGAGGCCAAAAAAGAGTGTTTCCTCACGCTCATGGTGCAGAAACTTTGTCAGACTACCACCAGGGTCATAAAACTACCCCTGGAAATGCCCACAAATCCTACGAAAGCCTTGTTAAGTGTATGTCCTTGGGCGACGAAAGGTTTAAGAACATGACCAAGAGAGAGTTGATGGCGGCGAGGGGGCGTGGAAGGCGGGGACCGAGGCATCACCAGGGACGTCCTCGAGTGTGTTAGGGAAGTGTACCCGAGAAGCAAGTTTGAACACACTAGAAAACTTCTTTCACACGGGAAAAAAGTTACATATGTTAGCAGCACGAGCGAGTGACTGCCAGGGAGGAAATTACTGTAAGTGGAAATAATAAAGTATCGAAAAAAATGTGATGAATGCGAAAAGGGACACAGGAACAAAACAAGATTACAGAAAAGTTATAAATGTCCACGGCACGAGCGAGTGACTGCCAGGAAGGAAACTGTTAGTGGAAAATAATATTAAGTGTCGAAAATATGGGATTAGTACGAAAAGGCACCCGAGAAGAGAACAAAAAACAAAAAAAAATATATTACAAATGTCTAAAGGTAAATTCTGTTAACTGATAAAGTGCAAGAAAACGAAAAGAGAAAGGCAAAAAAAATAAAACGTGATTAATAGCACAAAAACGGAATAAAATCCACGGCAATAAATCATAAATGTATATGGAGCTACCAACGACAGGAGGCAAATTCAATTAACTGTTAAGTGCAAGAAAACGAAAGGAGAATGGCAAAAAAAGTGATTAATAGCCCAGAAACAGAACAAAAAAAAAAACACAAATTAGTTACAAATGTCTAGAGAACTATATCGACTACTCTTAAACTGAAAGGAAACGAAAAGAAAACACAATATCAAACACGGACCGGGTACAACTGACACTCCGCTCTTAGTAGGATCAAAAGGCAGGCAAATAGCACACTAGGGAGAGTAACGTTTGATCAGAAAATGTGTCACAGTACGAAAAGGCTAGTGGACAGAGGTGGACGGGAGATTGGATAGACTCAACGTGTTGCGCAGAGATAAGCAAGTAATCTGTATAGCTCGTGCGGACCATAGCGGGACACACACACACACACACACACACACACACACACACACACACACACACACACCGCTCCGGTAGCACAATTGGTAGAGCGCCGCGCTGCAAGGCTTCACGGCCAAACAGGCGGCGGTTCGAGCCCCGCTTAGGCCGGATTCTTTCCGTTGACTAGGAGTGGTTACTGTCCCCCCTTGAGCAAGGAGGATGGGGTGTGTGGTGTGTGAGGTTCTGGCAGTACCCAGAGATCGACGATAATAGCACTTGCTCACGTTGGGAGGATACCTGCTGACGAAAGCGAGTCCAACTCGGATCAGGCCGTGGTGAATTATATACACACACACACACACACACACACACACACAGCGGCAGCCTCAGGTCGGTACTGTCAGACGCTTCCACCTCTCACATCAACTATTTCCAAACGCCAAATGGAAAACAGTTGCGTTCTAATGAGTGGCTCTTTATGTTCATGGTAAAGAAGAAGGGTCAAACATCTACCTGGGTCATAAATGTACCCCTGGAAATGCCCCAAGCTCCCACGAAAGCCTAGTAAAATGTGGGTTTCTTTAGGTTCATGGTACAGAAGAAGTGTCAAACTTCCACCAGGATCATAAAACTACCAATGGAAATGACCCACACACCTACGATAGCCTTGCCAAATAGCTGTGCTTGGGAGCCGAAATGTTTAAGAATAAGGCTCTCAGACGCTTTCGACTCTCACAAATATTTCAAAAGCCCACAAAGGAGATTAATCGGGTTCTAATGAGTGGGTTTTTAGGTTTATGGTGCAGAAGTGTCAAACTACCCTGGAAATGCCCAAACTCCTACGAAAGCCTTGTCAAATGTGTGTTTCTTTAGGTTAATGGTGCAGAAGAAGGGTCAAACTAAACAACACCAGGGACATACCCCTGGAAATGCCCCAAACTCCTACGAAAGCCTTGTCAAATGTGTGTTTCTTTAGGTTTATTATGCAGAAGAAGGTCAAACTACCACCAGGGTCATAGAACTACCCCTGGAAAGGCCCCAAACTCCTATGAAACCTTGTGAAATGAGTGTTTCTTTAGGTTAATTCCTGGTGCATAAGAAGGGTCAAACTACCAATAAGGTCATAGAACTACCCCTGGAAAGTCCCCAAACTCCTATGAAACCTTGTGAAATGAGTGTTTCTTTAGGTTAATTCCTGGTGCATAAGAAGGGTCAAACTACCAACAGGGTCATATAACTACCCCTGGAAAGGCCCCAAACTCCTATGAAACCTTGTGAAATGAGTGTTTCTTTAGGTTAATTCCTGGTGAATAAGAAGGGTCAAACTACCAACAGGGTCATAGAAATACCCCTGGAAAGGCCCCAAACTCCTATGAAAGCCTTGTGAAATGAGTGTTTCTTTAGGTTAATTCCTGGTTCAGAAGAAGTGTCAAACTACTACCAGGGTCATAGAACTACCCCTGGAAATGCCCACAAACTCCTAGGAAAGCCTGCCAAATATGCATGTGTTTGCCTCGGCGCCGAAATGTTTAATAAGAATACGACAGTTCACTCAGTACCCGCTCAGGTCCCTGCACACACACCCTCAGCAGCAGCAAAAGGTAGTGTAAAAGGCCGTGAAGGACACTGCCGGAACAAACTCAACTTAATGGTCAAGATAGAACAGAGAACCTTTCCAAAAGCTTTCCGAGCGAGTACAAAGTTAAGTGGATGAAAGAGAAGGAAGGACCAGTGTACAGGAGGCAGAGGAACGAGTGGAGAGGAAGGGATGTGACAGAGAGAGAGAGAGAGAGAGAGAGAGAGAGAGAGAGAGAGAGAGAGAGAGAGAGAGAGAGAGAGAGAGAGAGAGAGAGAGAGAGAGAGAGAGAGAGAGAGAGAGAGAGAGAGAGAGAGAGAGAGAGAGAGAGAGAGAGAGAGAGAGAGAGAGAGAGAGAGAGAGAGAGAGAGAGAGAGAGAGAGAGAGAGAGAGAGAGAGAGAGAGAGAGAGAGAGAGAGAGAGAATCACCACTCAGTGAGTGGATATCTCGGTGATATGGGTACTCGATCATAGTCTAATAACAATAACAATATTTATTAGCAACCTAAAAAAGAAAAAGAATCGGATATCAAGAATTATCCAGTAACTCCAATAAATAAATAAAATAATAAAATAATGGAAACGGGAGCTGTGATGGAAACGGAAAGCAGGACAAAATGGTGGGAACTTGGGGAGACGGTCAGCGAGGCAGTGACTCAGCGTCTACACACAGGGCTCATACCGCGTGATACCACATGGAGGCGGGCGAGCGCCGAGCGTCACTAAGATCCAAACGGTACCGGTACTAGCGGCAATGCTCAGTGCCGAGTGATCATGACGCTTCCCGGCACCCGAGTGATCATGACGCTTCCCGGCACCCGTGTGATCATGAGGCTTCGCGGCACCAGGTACCGGAACCGGGTGCCGCGAAGAATCGATTCTTCGCGACACCCGGTTCCGGTACCTGGTACCGCGAAGCCTCATGATCACTCGGGTGCCGGGAAGCGTCATGATCACTCAGCACTGAGCATTGCCGCTAGTACCGGTACCGTTTGGATCTTAGTGACGCTCGGCGCTCGCCCGCCTCCATGCGGTATCACGCGGTAAGGGCCCTGTGTGGAGATGCTGAGTCACTGCCTCGCTGACCGTCTCCCCAAGTTCCCACCATTTTGTCCTGCTCTTCGTTTCCATCACAGCTCCCGTTTCCATTATTTTATTATTTTATTTATTTATTAAAGTTACTGGATAATTCTTGATGTCCGATTCTTTTTTTTTTAGGTTGCTAATAATTATTGCATCCATAATAACTATACATGCTATTTTTTTATCGAAAAAATAAATATTCACTTCATTCAGAGAGAGAGAGAGAGAGAGAGAGAGAGAGAGAGAGAGAGAGAGAGAGAGAGAGAGAGAGAGAGAGAGAGAGAGAGAGAGAGAGAGAGAGAGAGAGAGAGAGAGAGAGAGAGAGAGAGAGAGAGAGAGAGAGTTTTCTTTACAGGAAATTTATGTGGGAATTTCATCAGAAGTCATTAAGATAAAAAAATACTCCTTCGGGTACCGGTACTGGTACTAACGGTACCTGAGTTTTCGGTACCGGCACTACCGGTACTCAAATTAACGGTGCTTGCCCATCCCTATCCCACACTGGCCGCCTCTTCCTGCCCGCCACGCCCAGTCATAACAGCCAGAAATACCCCGTGCGGGCAACCCTCGGTAACACTCGCCTAGCCTCTGCCCAGCCACGACGCAGCCAACGTCTTGCTCAGGAAAGACAGGAGCTTGCACACACATAATTCCGTATTCTGAAACATTCCGGCGCCCAAGCACATCTATTTGACAAGGCTTTCGTAGGAGTTGTGGGCATTTTCAGGGATAGTTTTATGACCCTGGTGGTAGTTTGACCCTTCTTCTGTATCATGAACCTAAAACACACTCATTTGACTAGGCTTTTGTAGGAGTTTTGGACATTTCCAGGAATAGTTTTATGACCCTGGTGGTAGTTTGACCCTTCTTCTGTATCATGAACCTAAAAACACTCATTTGACTAGGCTTTTGTAGGAGTTTTGGGCATTTCCAGGGGTAGTTTTATGACCCTGTTAGTCTGACCATTCTTCTGTACTGTGAACCCCCAAAAAACTAGCCTCTCGTAGGAGTTTTGGGCATCTCCAGGGGTAGATTTATGACACTGGTGGTAGTTTGACCCTTCCTCTGTATGTTACCAATTTTTAAGTGTTTACTTTTTAAGTTAGTGCGTGTTAAGTGTTATAGTTAATGTTTAATAAGTTTAAAGCGCGAACTGCTATCTCACGTCAGGTCCGATGTACCGTTGCCTGCTTTCACAAGTTGATTGTAGTAAGGTGAGATAACACAATAGCCTTTTTAGTTAAGTGATGTGTGGCCGAGCGGTAGCCGTTATAAATTCACTTTATTTCACTTTAGTTCTCTTTAGTTCTCTCTCTCAGGTTAATACAAATAACAAATGTATTTTAACTATATTAAGTTGTACACAAAGTTTACAGTTTACGTGAGCGAGACGCACGAAATGAGACAGCCACACCGCTGCAGGGCGCGGAGCGGCAGAGCACCGCTCCCCTGCCCGTCACCCGTCTTTTCTCCCTTCTCCGCGTTGTTCGCCCGTTTTATTTGCTTGTAGTTCGTCCGGAAGGGTGTGGGTTCCGGGTGATGACGGCTGATGAAAGTCATCATTTGCTGATCCTAGTGTCAGTTCATCACAGCTTCCCACGGCCAAAAGCACGACGTGTTGTTAGACATCCTGTTGTGCGACACCGACCGGGTGTCGCCACACGTACAGTCATACATACACATGTACATTATAATATACACATTACATCGCTCGGTTCTCTAAAAGTCGCGACCTCGCGACTCACCCGACCTTTAAAAGCAGTGTACCTACCCATGTTACAGTCGCACAATGTGTACTAGTTAAACGAGGTCCTGTTATTGCATTAAAAAAATATATACAAGTCAGAGCCCGCCTAACGATACAACATCGAGAAATGCCAATGATAATAAAAATAATCATGGAGGTAACAAGAAATGGGCAAAGTACATACAGGGCGAGGTAAACAGGGCTAGAGTCGTGGACATGGAAGCTCAGTACTATTCCAAGAAAACAAAATAATAGCTCGAAAAATTATTTACATGATACATCCTAGTAAAATTAAATTGACTAAACTGTCATTAGGATACATGGTAATGGAGCTATTTGGAATAGTAAAAAGAAAAAGGAACAATCCTTGAAGAAGATCTGCTACACTGAGCCTTCGAGTCACACCTGGACACAAAACTGTCCCAGAGAAACACTCATCCGTTGCGTGACAATTAATTGCCAGTGTCGTTACCCTCGGCACGCCTTCGAGACGGGTGGGGTTTACAACAATAGATAAGGTTGTGTGAAAAGAGGTAATGTTATCCGTAGTCTCCTAATAGTTACAATGTGATAACAAGGACAAGTCTGGAGAACCTTAGAAGCATCGGCAGTCAGCACCACTAACTCCTAATACTCCGTTTTTCAGGTCTACAGTACTATAAAAGAAAATCCTGTCACCAAGTTGTGAAATCACTATTGTAACAAATCTCACTGAAATATATAATTCCAGCATAATTGATTAAAGTAATTCCAGCATTAATAAACATCAAATGAAAAAGACAAATTTCCACCTATCCCTCGATCGTAACGAACGTGGATTACTGACATCTTTGACGCCAAAAATAATTCCCGTAACGGGTAACAGTGGCATGTCAAGTAAGGGTATAAGTAAGACTTGTCAGCTTACTTCCAAAGCTTACAGATAATCACATGCTGGTT
>NC_066557.1:1780210-1787710 GCF_024679095.1 Eriocheir sinensis
GGTTCTCAGTGACCTCGTCTTTATTCCTTCTTTTTGTAGCACTAAGTAGAGTATAAGTAGAGTATGGGAACAGCGACTAGCGGGCTTATTTCCTACACTCTTTTTGCTGCCCTTGAGCTGCTTCCTTTGTTGTAAAAAAATGAGGTTTTAATTAGGCGTTCCCATTCGCACAGTTAGCAATGGATTATTTTTTGGTGTTCAAGAGGAGAGTATCGAGACGCCTCTTTACCCTAAACTGACCTCTCTTTTGGCCACTCGTCTATACTCTCTTTTACAGGGGCAGTGATTGGAGGACTTTTTTTCTCAAGTTATTTTTTAGCCCTTGAGCTGCTTCCTTTACTGTGAAAAAATAAATAAAAACAGTGATTTCAGCTGAGAACACTAACCACACTACTTGGCTGCCCTGAACAACCCTTGATGCCGTTAAGACTGTTTATCCGTTTACTGATAACATAAAACATCACCGATAAAAGGAGGCCGCGAGAAAGGCTTCCAGACCGGCGGAGGGACTGAGAGACACTTTATTAAACACTTCGTCGCCCAAGCACACACATCTGACATGACTTTCGTGGAGTTGTTGGCCTTTCCAGGAGCAGTTATTTGTCCCAGGTGGTAGTTAAATATTTCTTATGTACCATGAACCTAAAGCAACACGCATTAGAAACCAACTGATGTACTTTTTGGCCTTTAGAAATAGTTGACGTGTGAGTCGGTGGCGTCTAAGAATACCGACCTGACAGCCTCGGGACTCTGGTCGGTATTCTCAGACGCTTCGGCCTCTCACATCAACTGTTTCCTAAGTCCAAAAAGGAGATTAATCGGGTTTTCATGAGTGTTTTTTTTTTTCACGTTCATCGTACAGAAGGGTCGAACTACCACCAGGGTCATTAAGTATCCCTGGAAATGCTCAAAACTTCTACCAAAACCGTGTCAAATATGTGTGCTTGGACGCTGAAATGTTAAGAATATAGGTACACCTAGCTCTAAACCATCCCAGACCTTCCCGCGCCACCTGTTGTCGGCCGCCTCCCGCTAGCCCGGCGTTAGCGTCTCCCGATGGCCTGTTTTTTCCTCGTTAAGGCTTCTTTCTATCTGAACGGCCGTGAGTTTAATCAGCGAAGGATAAAAGCACCCTGCATTCTTTTCCTACAAGGTCTTTGCTAACGTAACTACCGCCGGGTGATGTAAAAAATGTTAGTGAATTCTGGCGTGGAGGGCGTCGTTTAGACCCGGGCATTCCTGATGAGGCCACAGCACGCTCCCCTCGGGCCGCGAAGCATCAGTCAGGGGCGGCAGGAGGGAGGCAAGGCGGACTGTTAAGGTGAGGCGCCTCGTATTGCCAAGCGCGACCGTCCCCACCGGCGCCGCCCGCACATGTCCTGCACCGCGTACTGTCTGGTGTGTGTGTGTGTAGTAATAATAATAATAATAATAATAATAATAATAATAATAATAATGATAATAATAATAATAATAATAATAATAATAATAATAACGTTGAAAACTTAAACAGCTGTGTCCATTAAGTGATGAGGAGGATGACAACAGCTGGTGGCGGCACACATACCTACACAACTGTCCTTCAGGAAAAGAAATATGAGGTTAAGAGACAAGAATCAAGGTAGTAAGTCGGAGTACCATTGATAACCTAAACAGCTGGGTCCATTTAGCGATGACGAGGATGACAACAGCTGGTGGCGGCAAGCTTGAGGCCTCACACACATTCCTAACAACGTGCCTCGGATAGAGAAGGCTTAGACGCTATACGCTCCTTCACACCCGATGCTAGGGAAAGGAAGATATCGCTTGTGTTTATAGTTTATGAGAGCTGGCTTACATTTTTTTTACAGCAAAGGAAATAGCTCAAGGAAAAAAAAAAGGCCCGCAAATCACTGCTCGTATAAAAAGAGTTAAGACGAGAGGCCAAAAGAGATGTCAATTTCGGGAGGAAAGATGTCCTGATACTCTCCTCTTGAAAGGTCCATAGGCCCACAAACTTTTGAAATATATCCCTTTGTCGTTAATCCCATATTCGACGCTAGAGAAAGGAAGATATCACTTGTAGTTATAGTTTACGAGAGCTGTCTTGTATAGACCGACCGACTTCTGTACTGTATCCCTTTGTTCTTAGTCCCGTATTCGCCAGGCGCTCAAGGCTCTCACAACTATTTCCCAAGGCCACAAGGGATATAAGTCGGATTCTCATGAGTGTTTTCTTGCATCGGGCGACTGTCTTCTGTAATGTATCCCCTTATTCTTAGTCTCGTATTCTCAGACGCTTTCTGCTCCAAAAACAACTATTTCCAAAGGGCACAAAGTAGATAAGTCGGGTTCTCATGAGTGTTTTCCCCGTTCACGGTGAAGAAGCCTTGTCAAACTATCACTAAGCTCATAAAACTGCCCACGGAAATATTAACACAACCTCTACGAAAGCCTTAACTAATGTGGATACGTAAGCCCCGAAATGTTTAAGTATATGAGACTTATATTAACGCACACACACACACACACACACACACACACACACACACACACACACACACACACACACAAGAAGAGGCTGCTGATCGGAGGGCGTCTTTCGTACCCTTGTGGAGGTTCTTAGCATTACGAGGCAAGCAAAGATAAGTCAGTGGACGTCTGCTTGCCTTCCCACAGTGTCCCGCAGCAAGGCATCACACCTACCTACCTACACCCGCATCGACTGGTTACTGAGAGCTTGGGAACAATAAGACCTGATTCAACGGTGAGAGAAAGAGAGGGATGACAACACAGTGAGAGAATGATGACACCACAGAGAAAGAGAGGACACCAGAGAAAGGGGAATGACAACAGAGGGCGAGATGAAACCACAGAGAAAAAGATGAAACCAGAGAAAGAATTATATGACATCACAGAGAGATTTAACACAACAGAGAAAGATATGACACCACAGAGAAAGAGAGGACACCAGAGAAAGGGGAATGACAACACAGGGAGAGACGGAACAACAGAGAAAGAGATGAAACCAGAGGAAGAATTATATGACATCACAGAGAGATTTAACACTACAGAGAAAGATATGACACCACAGAGAAAGAGAGGACACCAGAGAAAGGGGAATGACAACACAGGGAGAGATGGAACAACAGAGAAAGAGATGAAACCAGAGAGATAATTATATAACATCACAGAGATTTAACACTACAGAGAAAGATATGACGCCACAGAGACAGTGATGACAGCACAGAGAAGGAGGTGAAACAACAGAGAAAAAGAGAGATGACACCACAGGGGAAGGAAAATATGACACCACATAGAAAGAGATAAATGAGAGTGAAAGAGAGAATGAGAGAGAGACCTTTACAATACACAAGATCATCAACACCACACATTCGCCAATCAGCAAAGCAAAACAAATGAACGTGATGAAGAAAACGAACGAAAAAGCAAGACACGAGGAGCTGCAGGGACACACTAAGGCCGGGAAAGGTGCGCCCGATGTAGAGGTTCAAGAAAATAGAGGTGGAAGAGGAAGGGGACGCAGAAGATGAAAGAAAGCGTGAAAAAGCAAGACGCGAGGAGCTGCCAGGAACACTCTAGGAGCAGTGAGTAGCGGGCTTTTTTTTTTATTTTTTTTTTACATTTGTTACCTTTTTTATGCCCTTGAACTGACTCCTCTGCTGTAAAAAAAATAAAAAATAATGCCTTGGAAGGGAGTTGGATAGGGGAGAAGAAGAGGAAAGAGATGCAAAGAGACGGACAGAAAAACCGCGTGAAGAAAGCCACGAAGCGCTGCCAGGAACATACCAAGACCGTAGAAATGGGTTGAATAAAGGAGCTGAAAAGGGAAGGGGATACTTAGGCAGTGGTAGGGGGTACGGTAAGGGAGGTGGAAGAGGAGGGAGATGCAGGGACAGAAGACAACCGCGTGAAAACGAACCCACGAGGAGCGGTCAGGAACATACTAAGACCGTAGAAATGGATTGAATAAAGGAGGTGGAAAGGGAAGGGATACTAAGGTAGTGGTAGGGGGGGTAAGCTAAGGGAAGTGGAAGGGGAGGGAGATGCAGGGACAGAAGACAACAGCGTGCAAAAACAAAGACGCGAGGGGCTGCCACGAACGCACTAAGGCCGTGGAAGGTGCGCCCACATTGGAGGTTCAGAGAAAACAGAGCAAACTTGACAACAGGAGGAGAACTTCATCCAAACAAAGACCATGAAAACTGCGATGCAGGGGGAGCAGCAGAGGCAGGCCGTGAAAATTAAAAGTGCGGAAACTAGGGAGGAGAGTTTTGCATGCGTGCGGCGTTGTGTGTCCTGCGGGGAGGGTCACTGGGAACACACGGACGGACGCGGCAAATAAAGTATACAAAACATTTTCCAGAGAAGGTCATTACGTCAGGATCAAAGAAAATGAGACAGCCGAGTAAAAATTAGAAGACGAACACGTGAGGAAAAGCCTCTAGTGATGACGATGTGGCCCGCGTGAAGGCTAAGGAAATAAAAACTTACGCTGACCAAATATTGCGTTATAGCGGGGCACCAATATTGCGACACAGAGGTAAGTTCGTCATCCACAGACCAGCGAGGTAAAAGCAATAGCTGCGCGTGGCCTCGGTGCTCATCTTTTTTTTTTTTAAGTTCCGCCTATGGCTGGGGTAGGCTTTCTAGGCGGGGCCTGGTGATCGGCCTCAGTCCGTTATGGCGCTGGCAAATGTTTATAGTGGTGCCATATTGATTGGCTCGTGCTGTCCCGGAGCTCACCTTTGATCCTCTTTTAGAGAGAGAATCTAGACTCAGGGTTGAGAGCTGGACTTCAGGACAGCATGTGGTGGTCTTCGGCCACTCGGCGGTGACTGAAAATTTTCCAGTTTGCTTGTGGCGGCGGGCGGGACGCAAACCTGCATTCTCCAGGATGCCGCGCCCCAACGCTGACCACTCACCCACCGCGTCCCGGCGTTAAAAATATATACACCTACTTGATTGTTGTTTTTTCTTCAGGAACATCAGCCATCAGCGTATTAACAACAATTTTTTTCCTTATAGCCTATAAGTGTCTTTAGAATTTAAGATATAATGTAGCGTCAGCACGCCACATAACAATACTCATGCAACAATGCGGAACTGACCCACCGCTGAAGTCAGACTAACCACCGATCATTATAAAACGAAGTAAATAACTTTGCCAATATAATGAAACGATGTGTAATTGCAGAGATGAGGAAGATAACATTCAATTAAGAGAATACCATAGAGGGAGAAAGACCAATAAAACCCGACTCGGTGAGCAGAAAACACGCCAGGGCGGAAGGGCAGGCAGGGCAGGGTGTCGCGAGGCCTGGAGACGGCAGGAGAGGGAGAGGAAAAGCAGATAAAAATAAATGAAAAAGAAAAAGGAAAGAAAGAGCATCAACAAAAACAGCAACAAGAACATCAATAAGAAAAGGAAGATGATGATGATGATGAAGAGGAAAATGGTGAGAGAGGTAGGTAATTAGATAGATAAATTGAGAGAGAGAGAGAGAGAGAGAGAGAGAGAGAGAGAGAGAGAGAGAGAGAGAGAGAGAGAGAGAGAGAGAGAGAGAGAGAGAGAGAGAGAGAGAGAGAGAGAGAGAGAGAGAGAGAGAGAGAGAGAGAGAGAGAGAGAGAGAGAGAAAGAAACAGATATAGAAAGAGAATCATACAATTGAATGTAAAGAGAGAAAATAGAAAAAGAACAGAATAAAACAGAAACAAAGCGAAAGAGAGAGAGAGAGAGAGAGAGAGAGAGAGAGAGAGAGAGAGAGAGAGAGAGAGAGAGAGAGAGAGAGAGAGAGAGAGAGAGAGAGAGAGAGAGAGAGAGAGAGAGAGAGAGAGAGAGAGAGAGAGAGAGAGAGAGAGAGAGAGAGAATAAGGAAAGAGCAACCCACGTCAAAAAGAAAACATTAGAAGAAACAGCCAACAGAGAACAACACTGTATCGCGGAGGGGACCACTGGGAGCCCGGGAAGGTGCTGCGCCAACGAGGCTGAGCTACGGGAGGGTGTGGAGGCGACCTTTATTGAAAACCTACAACACGACAGGAAGGAGAGAGAGAGGGGGGGAGGGGGGGGCAAGGAGAGAGTGAGAAAGAGAAGGACAGGAAGGAGGCGTAAAGGAGGGAAAGAGGTAGGGAAAGAGAGAAGAAGGAAGGAAAGAAAGAAAGAAGGAAAGAAGGAAGGAAGGGAGGGTGTTGGTGATAGCGAGTGTTCTAAGTGCTAATCGGTTCACGGATAGAGTCATATCCGCCAGGGTTACTTTATTGGACAAAAATCACAAAGGTCATTAGGACAAGGACAGCACATAGAATAGGTGTTTGTGTAAGCGTTTGTGTGAATGTTGTGAAGTGTGGGTGACATAGGTGTTGATGTGTATGTGTGGAACTATGTGTATAATTTGACAATAGAAGGACGAAGACAGACAGTGAAAGATAAACGAGGACAAGGAAAGTTAACGATGAAGACGCGACACGGACAGAGACAAGTACAGACGATGAACATTTAACATGAAAACACTGATAATCTTAGTCTGTGTTTACAGCGCCCCATTTTCTTATGTCACTGAGGGGAAGGAGCACGGAATTCGAGCGGTGACTGCTACAAGGGAGGGAAAAAGGGGGAGAGGGATGGAGAAAAGGAAGAAGGGATGTATGGAGGGGTGAGGGATACAGGGAGGAAGAAAGGAAGGAAGGGAAAGAGAGTGAGGAAGGAAGGGAGAGGGAAGAATGGAGGGAGAGAGAGAGAACCTATACCATACAACTGTGCACTCCTGCCATTCCCTCTCTTCCACTTCCTTCCTTTTCATACTACACCCTTGAATAAAAAGATAGATAGATATATATATATATATATATATATATATAGAGAGAGAGAGAGAGAGAGAGAGAGAGAGAGAGAGAGAGAGAGAGAGAGAGAGAGAGAGAGAGAGAGAGAGAGAGAGAGAGAGAGAGAGAGAGAGAGAGAGAGAGAGAGAGAGAGAGAGAGAGAGAGAGAGAGAGAGAGAGAGAGAGAGAGAGAGAGAGAGAGAGAGAGAGAGAGAGAGAGAGAGAGAGAGAGAGAGAGAGAGAGAGAGAGATTAAACCTTCACCATACCTTTGTCCTCCGTTTCCATCTCCAAATCCCTTACCTGCAAAAAGAGGAGAAAATAACGAATTAATAAACAGCAAAGAAAATAATCACATAAAGAGATAGGTAGATAGATTGACAGATAGACAGACACAGAAAAACAAAAACAAAACAGCCATAGTTACATTCAGACAGACAAACACAGAAACACGTACAGGAGGAGAAAACACACACACACACACATACACACACACACACACGTACACACACACGAATGGAACTAAGTATGATAAGTACGTATGTGTATGTTTGTATGTATGTATGTATGTATGTATCAGCCAGGCAGGCAAGCACGGTAACCCTATATGAGATTAGGAAGGTGAGGAGGCAAGGAGACGAGGAGGGCGAGGGGGAAAGTTATGGCGCTGAGAGGGGCG
>NC_066557.1:1792710-1825210 GCF_024679095.1 Eriocheir sinensis
TAGCGCAGAGACCATCAACTCCTTCAAGAAACGCATTGATCGCCACTTTGCTGCAACGGGAGTGAACTGAACGTTCCCAAGAGAAGGTACACAAGTGCTTTAATCCTTCCCTGCAAGCCACTCCTGTGGCAAACGGATTGATTAAATCACTGAACGCAGGCAGCCTAGTCATGAGCCAACAGGCTTTCTGCTGCCTGCTAGTCCATGTTTCCATGTTTCCTCCTCTTCCCTCTTTGGTGTCATTATTTCCACACGGCGCTCCTGTTTTTCACCTTTATTTCGCTGCTTTTTCTTTGATCCTCTCGTGTGTCATCCTTACTCCCCGTCCCCTTTTTCCCTGCGTCCCTTTCCTGGCAAAACAGAGGAGGCGAGTAAAAGGCCCGCCGGCGTCTGAGGGAGGAAGGCTGGGAAGGATTTATACGCGCGTCAGGCACTAAGATCGATATTGTCAGACTATATGGGAATAGGTAGGTTTCGTGAGAACGGTAAAGTAAGATTAAAATAGTATATTTATAGCATTGGTCAAACAGATTATGGTGATATAATGTTAGATTGGAATGTACTCAAGATAATGAAATTAAGGTTAACGCTTTTATTTTTTTTGTTACATATTCACATATTCATGATTCAAGTAACTTGCAAACTAACCTAACCTCGTCAAATGGGTATTTTTGTATACAAACACAACCACAGAGTTTCCAAACACGTGAATAGCATCATCATGACCACTTCTGCTGCAACCCCCACTCCCTCAACAATCTAACATAACTAAACCAACTGCTAAACCTGTCCTACCTAACACTAACCCCCTTTCAACCCTAACAAACTTGGGGACCCCAAGTTTGTTAGGGTTGAAAGGGGGTTAGTATAAGAGAGTCAAGTCATATTTACCTGTTATTTTATTTATTCCTTATTTAGATTTTTTTTTTTTTTTTGGGGGGGGGGTGTTGGGCATGCCAGACTCTCAACACTTTTACAAGTATTTTATGTTAAGACTATATCGGAATAGGTAGATTTGATGAGAATGGTAAAGTAAGATTAAAATATTATTTTGATAGCATTGGTCAAACAGTTTCTGGTGATATAATGTTAGGTTAGAAGTACTCAAAAGAATGGAATTAAGATTAATGATTTGAATTTTTTGTACAGCTGTATTGTGTAATATCATCCTACTTAGAGAAAAGCATTTTAGAAAAGTAGGTAATGAAAAGTAGTATTTATGGCCATGTTCATAACAACTAAAAAGTTAATGTCTTATGATGCATGTAAATAAAATATTGGTACTGATTTAGCTTTCCATCACAGCATGTATTAAATGTTATTGGAGAAGTTATGGGAAATAAAAAGCATGCCATAGTGAAACGATTAAGAAACTTGCTTCACATTTATACCCTGACAGTGCCTTCCCTGGGAGTGGACCCCGTACGCAGGATGACTGTGAGAGGCGTTGGTACAACGTACAACAAAAATCAAAGCCTTGCATTGCCAAGTGCAAGAATGAGCAGCGGCAGACTGGTAATTTTTTTTTTGTTATGTCTTTAAATGTAAAATTTATATTAGTTAGTTTTTTATGCGCTCACAGAATGCAGCTATACTGGCCACAATGCCTTTATTTCAGCTTAAAGTTAATAAGTTCATAGCAGTGAACTGCATATTTGATATATAAATTTATTTAATGTTCATCTGTCAATGACTATCAATCTATCTAAATACCTTGGCTATCTTCCCCTAATGAAGGGTGGTAGCCAAGACAGGGACACACTCACTCACACATTCACACTCATGTACACCACTCTCTCAGCTGCACAGCCCCTGAGGGAGTAAAAAAGGCCCTCACTGCCCTCACTGTATGGGGGATTAGCTGCACAGTTCAGACAGGGAACTTCCACACCAAGGCCTCACAGCATACATTGGTTTACCCCTGCCCTTTCATAACAATGACATTTCGCCCAGCACCTGAGTGCCCCACACATGTGGCACCACAGATACACAGGCGCCTACCTAACTATGACTTTAACTGTGGTAGATAAACTGGTGTATGACATCATAGGCAGCTAGTCTCATGTATTTGAAGGGGTACCAGAGCCATTCAGCATTGACACAGCTGATGATGTGTTAGGGATAGGACAGCAGCAACAGCAGCAGCAGTCAAGCAGCAGTGAAATATTGACTGGCCTGTATGTCTTTGGCAAAAACTTTTATATTCTCATTAAAACAATTTATTAATCACTCTTAAATTCATATTCTTTGTAGATACACACTTTATCAGTCAATTATTTTACAACCAATAACAAATAGTGGAATATTTCTGTTAATAAGTAATATTTCACCTTTAAGACCCTTTTTCTTCAACTACGCACCTATTTAACCCATCCGCTACGATTGGCATGGATTTGGCTTTCACTGGTAGCCTGGTAACATAATAGTCCCAGGTCTTTCTCTGCCTCTGCAGTGGATAGTGGAGTGTTTCCCATGTGGTATTGGTATGCTGGATATCCCCTCCCAAGGTGTAGGACTACATTTTCTTCACTGAATTGTAACAGCCACTTTTTGTTCCATTTCTGTAGTTTGGTGATGTTTTCTTGTAGGAAATCCGCAGTTAAGGGGTTAAGTTACATGCATTAATCATGACTAATATATGACGCTTTTTCTCAGCCCCGCTGCTGTACTGCTAGAGACCATCCCAGCACATTGTTCATTACTTGTGGAAAAGATACCATCAGCTGCTCCGGCAACAGCCACTGCTTCAACATCTGCTGGCCCTATGACACCAGCCACTGCTTCATCATCTGCTGGCCCAATGACACCTGCCACTGCAAGGGATGACAATGAAGCTGCTCCACCACAGTCACCACCTACTTCATCGGAGTTAAGAGATGCCTTTCATAGGGCAGCAGTATAATTTTTTTATGCTGGGGCTGAATATTACTGCCTCAAGGCTATGATTTTGTCACTTTTTTTATTACTGAGGAGGTTAGGGTGGAAGGGGTGAAAAATAATCTCTGCTGTTTTTCGACAGAAATGGTTAGCAAATTCATTCAAAGCACAAAATTTACCAGAAAAAAAATTGTGTGCCATTGTGAGTGGGTTCACTTGAGATTGGGCTCCAATACGCCTCCGTGGTCTAGTGGTCAGCATGCCTGGCTTCTACGCGGGCCCGGGTTCGAATCCCGGCCCGGGCAGTCGGCGTGCAGCTCACCCAGCTGATCATCCTCCCTCTCGGGCTGGTCGATAAATGACTACCTGGGGAAACCTGGGGAAACTGTGGTAACCCGGATGTCACACTGGCCCTGTGTCCCGGGGTAATGGGCTCCCTCCCACCACAGGCTCAAGGGCCAATGTTACGGAGATGAGCACCGAGGCCACGCGCTGCTGCAGCGTATGCCCCAACTTTACCTTTACCTTTATTGGCTCGACTGACAGACATGGCTTTGTATGTCGAAGGTCACTGGTTCAATCCCCACAGCCAGCACTCTCTAACTTGGATTTTTCTGAGTTCCCTAGAGCCTAGATTAATTTCTCGGTGTTAAATGAGGAGATTTGCACCGGCACCCAGTCGTGGGTGTTACAAGATACGTTGTTACAATCAGGGGCGTCATTTGGACTTCAAAAGTGGGAGGGACATTAGGGCAGACAGTTTATATATATATATATATATATATATATATATATATATATATATATATATATATATATATATATATATATATATATATATATATATTTTTTTTTTTTTTTTTATCATCATTAACTTATAACACCTTTAGGCACCGATCATATTTGCATTTTCTGTAGTTTGTGATGCAGGCAGGATATTCATTAGCACCTAATTAGACTCATGCTGCTCTCCAGTGCTCTCTGATGAACTCACAATCAAAGATGTAGTATACCTATATGGTAGCATTGAGTAATCTTAGGTCACTTGGTAAAGTGTTCACCTACGTCCGACCCAAGCTGACAACATAAACCTAAGCGTGTTTGCAAGCTGAGTGCTTAGAATATTGGCATAATAATAAAAGATGCTGAAAACTGGATTCCACTACTTTATTGAATATATGAATAATTATATACTGAATTTGTAATGGAGCCATGATAAAAAAGCTATGTTTTTCAGTGGTCATACCATGATATCATGAAAATAAATAGGTTGACATATATAATTAATTACTACGTATTTTGGTATGATGACCATTGCACGTTCATACCATAGCTTTGCTAGCATTGAGTAATCTTAGGTCACTTGGTAAAGTGTTCACCTAAGTCCGACCCAAGCAGACAACATAAACCAAAGCGTGTTTGCAAGCTGAGTGTTTAGAATATTGGCATAATAATAAAAGATCCTGAAAACTGGATTCCACTACTTTATTGAATATATGAGTAATTATATACTGAATTTGTAATGGAGCCAAGATAAAAAAGCTATGTTTTTCAGTGGTCATACTATGATCTAATGAAAATAAATAGGTTGACATATATAATTAACTACTACGTATTTTGTTATGACGACTATTGCACATTAATACCATAGCTTTGAATCCAATGATGAATATCTTCAAGCAAGACACAAATAGCAACAGATTGGTCACCAATTCACTCAGCAAACACAATACTTCAGAAAAGTATACACTGAATTCACAATAAAGTTTTTTTTCCACTTGGAACTTTGTAAACAGAAACCAAGTAACCTCGTTTTACTTCACTCATAAGTCATAATGTACGCGATGTGGTCACCTCGACCTTTTGTTCCTCCTCCCTCACACTAGCAGACGTCACTAACAAGCTTTCTTACCACCATTATCTCAATACGAATAACCGGCAGGAGTAATTTGTTTTCTAACTTGATTTTAAAGCAACAATAATTATAAATCATATTTTAAATTACATTTTAATGCAATTTTAATGTCATCTTTTTCATTTGCATGTGTGTACCTTTCTGCTACAAATAAAAGTTTTTTTTTCCCCATGTTTCGTTTTCCTTAACTCAAATATTTCACATTTTAATCAATAACAAAGGCATCAAACACTAATTGTTTGTTCAAGCTATGTAAGTTTTTTTTTTCTGTTCACATAAACTGCTTCGTTTTCCTTTGGTGCCATTATTTTCACATGGGTGCAGTCTATCACTCCCACAACACCGGCAAGTTGGTAAAATTCTGCTTGCTTTTCACGGATCTCCACCCTATCAAGGGGAGACTGGATAAACCTCCCGACTACCTATGGGTCACTGAGGGCGGCCAGAGTTTCCGCAATCACCCTGCTTACACTACTCTGGCTTACCCCAAACTCATCTCTTGAACACTGCAGCATTTTTCCTGTAGCCAAGTATCTTTAAGTCAAAATCACTTTCAACCCCGGGGTGAGGGAATGCTCCCTTTGAACTGGATCTTGAAGCTCTCTTCTCACCAAATCAGTCACATATTCCATTCCTGCACGGTCTAATATGTATCTCTCGACAAGTTCACCATCGTTATACAGTTCCAAAGAGTCCTATCGAACTCTAAATTGCGGAGGCGGGCTGGGCGAGGAAGTCCGGCGGCCATGTTGATATGGGTCTGGGTCTGGGATTCACTATTAACTTTACTATTAAGTGTTTAGAAGTCCTCGCCAGCACTTCCAAGTTAATACCGAAGTTAATAGTAGGTATTAGGCTAATAGTTGGTGAAGATACACTTTGAGAGTGAAGTTAATACCAAAGTCGAAAGTTAATACCAAGTTTAGTATTAATAGTTGACGAGGATACGGGCCCAGAAAGACCAAGGATGGATAAGGAGAAAGACTGCCTGCGGGTGTGTGTGTGTGTGTGTGTGTGAGGGGGGCGTGGAATGGAAACGGCGGGTAATGCGGCGATGGTGGCTGATACGGAGGAACAGATGAGTTGCAGGTGCAAAAGGCAGAGAGAGGCCCCTGTGATAGGGTGGAGATCCGTGAAAAGGAAGCAGAATTTTACCAACTTGCCGGTGTTGTGGGAGTGATAGACTGCACCCATGAGAAAATAATGGCACCAAAGGAAAACGAAGCAGTTTATGTGAACAGAAAAAAAAACTTACATAGCTTGAACCAACCAGCAGGACGCGGGGTTGGTGTTCTCAGCCGCTTCCTTCCACCCCTCACATCAACTATTTCCAAAGGCCAAAAAAGAGATTAGTCGGGTTCTCGTGAGTGTTTCGTTTGGTTCATGGTGCAAAAGAGGAGTCAGACTACCACCAGGGCCATAGAACTACCCCTGAAAATGCCTAGAACTCCAACGAAAACCTTGTCAAATATGTGTGCCTGGGAGCCGAAATGTTAAGGAATACTTTGACACACACACACACACACACACACACACACACACACACACACACACACACACACACACACACACACCAGAGGGCCATTTGCTGCCTCAAGAGCGTTGGTTAGCTGTGGGAAATTGCGGACTTCAGCGAGTCGTGTTATGCAGAGCTCTGATTACCGATAAACAGCTGAAGTAGTAAGGGTCGTCTTCTTAAACATTTCAGCGCCCTGGGACACACGTTTGACAAGGCTTTCATAGGAGTTTTGAGCATTTCCAGGGGTAGTTTTTTTTAGTGTGGCCATTCTTCTGTACCATGAACGTAAAGAAACTCTCATGAGAACGCGTTTAGATAATACAGTATTAGTAACATAGTGAAAGATGTGAGGGTCATATTATTAAACATTTCGTCCCTCAAGCACACACACTTGGCACTTTCATTTCGTAGGAGTAGTGGAACTTTCCATGGTTAGTTTTATAACCCTGGTGGTAGTGTGGCCTTTCTTCTGTACCATGAACGTAAAGAAACACTCATGGGATACGCTTTTAACCTCTTTTTTGGACTTTAGAATGAGTTGATATAAGAGAAAGAAGCGTCTAAGAATACCGACCTAAGAATCTCAACCCAGGAACTGCAGACGGCCTCCTACAGACTCATGTTCTTAGGCTCTTAGGAGTAGAGACCTAAAAACTGTTAAATGGCAAGAGTGGTAACCAGGTGTCAGGAACCAGAAAACGAACAAACAAGAGGAATAGCCATAACAGTACAGAGTAAACATCTCATAGGACAAACACTAACAAAGAGGGAAACAACGAGGATAAAGAAAAACAGATACCCAGAGAGGAATGAGAGATATACAAATGTGTAAACATCTGACAGGACAAACACTAACAAAAAGGGTGACATATATATAAGTGTAAACATCTCAAGTACCAAAGAGGGGAAACAACGAGGGTAAAGGAAAACAGATACCCAGACTCAGATACAGAAAACAGATACCCAGTAGGCGTGGTCAGAAAGTGTGAACAACCATTGAAAAAGACTCTGACCCGTGACGTCAGTCGTGACGACATGTTATGAGCCAATAATTTAACAGAAAAATCACTGAGGGAGTGTCTTAAGACTGACTCACGAATAGCAGGAGAAGTAAAACAATACAACATAATGAGCGAGCAGATGGGTGTGACAGGAAGTATTGGCCATTGGTTATGTAGAAAATTAAGGGCGTGTCAAGGATGTAAGTCCGCCTAAAGCAAAGAAAATTGTGGCCTAGAAATCAGTGGTATGGGTAGACCGAGCTTGGTTCTCGCCTCAAGCAGACCATACTCACTCAGCCGAGGATGGCTGTTGTGATCTTAATCGTGAGTAGAAATTCGAGAATCTAAGGGAAACCGACTGTATTGTCCTGGAGATTATAATGTAGGAGATGTGAAGTAGGATTGTGAGTGGCACAGGATTGTGATTATTTGTTTGCGATGTAAAGCAAAGGTAAAACCACTGGGTGTGGTAAAATAATGTGTTTCCATGACTTGTAGTAGATTATACTACAGGAATGTGTTATTAGGATTTTGTGAAGAGAGTACATAATGATTGTGATGTAAGCAGAGAGATACAAACCACTGCTTGTGGAACGACGAGTGTTATTATTATTGGCAACAACTGAGCACATATTGTAGTATTATGTTTAAGACATGTCGTTTGTCATATGTTGCATCCATTGCTGAATATGCCAGTGATATGATCGTCTGAGCATAGAATATTGCGTAAGGCAATTACTTTCATTTAATTTTAAATAAATGTATATTTACTTTTTCCCTTGTTTATCCCCGAACACCAGTCTCCAATAACAACTTAAGCCGGATCACGCTACCAGGGATACGAGACGGTGAGATCATTTATGGAGTAATTAATGAGTGATAAAAGAGTTGATTTAATACAAGAAAAGAAGGGTCTAAAACTGGCGGCAGCGGTATAGGGATAAATAGGGACATGTGCTTACAGTGCTTTTGTTTAATTTACTCTGACGAGAAAACGCCTCTTATTTTCATTAAGCTTTGCTCGTTTTAAGTGGCGGAAATAATAGTGACGATTTAATTATATAATTAATGGTTCTTCCGGAGGACATGGACTTTGACGATATAGTAATGGAAACTCTGGCCAACCACTGTTGTTCTGTAGTGCAATGGGTAGCACACGCGACTCAACCGAAAATTCATGAGTTCCTTCCCGGGCGGAGTGGAAAGGGATGGGCAGTCTCTCTCCACCCGCGCCGCGATCCATTCATCAGTGAGAGGGTGTCAGGTGACAGGCAGCGGCAGCGTCCTGCCTCTCAGGTTTGTTTGTTTTAGGATTGTTACCCCAGGATGGAGGGGAGCACGGGGCTCTACGCCTCACAGGGTGGAGGTGTGCCGGCGGCATGCAGCCATAGAGTGACTTTATAAAGGCTAACCCATGTCCCCAGGTAGGAAGTGTAGAGTATGATCTAGAAAAAATGTGAAATACTAAGAAAAGTGTGAGGTATGGATAAAAAGTCATGAATAAAAAAAATAAATAAATAAAAAAAAAACGAAGCATATGGACAATAGTGTGAAGTATTAAAATAAATGTGTGAAGTAAGAGAATCAGAGGAAGAGGAGGCCAGGGTAGTGCCCCCCTCAGTTATCTACTACAAATAACATTAAATAAACAAATGAAAATAAATAAAGAAATAAATAAATATGCACACTTGCAGTGGAAAAAACGGAAAATGAGCGAAGAACAAAACAGGGAGTAACCTTTAATATAATAAGATGAAGGCTATAACGAAGAAGGGAGTAACCTTTAATATAATAAGATGAAGGCTATAACGAAGAAGGGAGTAACCTTTAATATAATAAGATGAAGGCTATAACGAAGAAGGGAGTAACCTTTAATATAATAAGATGAAGGCTATAACGAAGAAGGGAGTAACCTTTAATATAATAAGATGAAGGCTATAACGAAGAAGGGAGTAACCTTTAATATAATAAGATGAAGGCTATAACGAACAAGGGAGTAACCTTTAATATAATAAGATGAAGGCTATAACGAAGAAGGGAGTAACCTTTAATATAATAAGATGAAGGCTATAACGAACAAGGGAGCAACTGCCTCACATAAATATAAGGAAAAGAAGGCTATAACGAACAAGGGAGTAACCGCCTCACATAAATATAAGGAAAAGAAGGCTATAACGAACAAGGGAGTGACCTTAAAAATAATGAAAAGAAGGCTATAATTAACATAACTCAAGAGTAACTTTGTTAGGCAGGTCGCACTACTCATGATAATACATATACAAAGGTGGCCGCTCTCCTAGATACGGGAGCGTGTGTGAGTCTTATAACTGATGAATTTATTCAAGAGTTAGGGCTCGCAGTAAATGAAAGTGAAGCGAAACCCGTAAATATTGTCTCGGTGCAAGGACACCATATTGAAAATGAAGGTAGGAGACAGGTTAACCTTAAATTTGGAAGGAGAAATAGCGTACAAGATCTAATAATAACACGCAATGTAGATTTACCGACTCCTATTTTGTTGGGTACTGATTTCATGTTGCAACACGAAATTACTCTAAAAACGTGGCAACCACATGAAGAACAAGGGAAACGAGGTTGGAAACTGATGATAGAAGGGGAAACTATACCTATACAACCCATTGAGCCCGGAGAAATATCTCTGATATCTAGAGGTGAGGGACCTCAGTTGAATGAAGATGAAAATGAAGAAAGCTTCACTGAAAGTAAGGCCGAACGTTGCCAAGCAGCTGAACCTTTGCAACTGCATGCATCTGTTGCAGGTTACATAACGCTAGTGACGCAACTACAGGCAACTGAAGCTTTATTTGAGCCTTGTGTTAGTACTCCTCAGGCTAGAGTCTTGTGCTCAGGGATAGTTAAGTTGACCCCTTCACCTGACAATCAAAGATCTTATGTCACTGTGCCATATTTGAATGTTGAAAGTGAGAGCATAGAGATAGATGATAGTACAACGTTAGGATTTGTGAAGCCTGTCACTCATGAGCAATACGCTGATCTGCCACAAGTATCTAGCGTACAGACCGCTGACACAGTTAAGACAGACTTGAAGCCCGCAGAGCTTGAAGCAAGGAAGAAAAGCCTCTATCAAATTGTTGACGCTAAATTCCCAAGTGAAGAGAGAGAATTAGGTTTTAAAGTCCTTAATAGATAAATATATAACAGTGTTTTCCACAGAACAAGAACCATTAACAGTAACGCCCTATTTTTTTAAGCACCATCAAGCAAAACACTGATGAAGTAGTGTACAGGCGTCCATATAACATTCATATCAGTTATCATGACAGAGTAAATGAACAACTTATATCGCTCCAGCAACAGGGTGTGATCCGCCCTTCGCGATCACCCTATAATGCCCCACTTATCCCAGTGCAAAAAAAAAGATGGAGGACTACGACTTTGTCTGGACTTCCGGGCACTTAATAAAACACTACGGGACGACCGGTACCCACTCCCTAATATAACTACCATACTCAATCAATTGGGAGATAGTAAGTTTTTTTTCATGCCTAGACTTGAAACAGGGTTACCATCAAATCCCCCAAGATGAAATCAGCAGAGAGAAGACGGCATTTTCTTCTCCAGCAGGACATTGGGAATTTACTTCCCTCCCCTTTGGCCTTAATACAGCCCCGTCCTGCTTCAAGAAAATAATAAGCACTGTCCTTACAGGACTATTAAGCAACAAGGTTCAGGTGTACCTTGATGACATAATTATCCTGGGCGATATATTTTCTAATCACGCAGATAACTTAGAACAAATTCTGGATCGCTTAAAGGAAGCCAAACTGACTCTTAAGATGGAGAGGTGTAACTTTTTTAAGGACAAAGTAGATTACCTGGGCCATGCCATCCGCTCAGAGGGAATAAGACCTCAGTCTAGCAAGCTGGAGGCCATACAAAACGTCCCGGGCCCCCAAACTGTTCATGATTTACAGTTATTTCTTGGATTGACTAATTATTATCGCAAATTTATTGCAAATTATTCACAAATTGTTGCTCCTTTTCTAAAGATTTACAAAGGGAAGAAAGGTACACAAAAAATAAATAAATAAATAAATAAATAAATAATTAAAACTCCACTCATATGGACGGATGAAACAAAAATTGCGTTCTCAACCCTTAAGGATAGAATGCTTGGTACAGTCACTCTACGCATCCTACTACAATACTGGTGGAGTATTGCAATAACAGGATAATGATGATAAACTAAGACCTGTATCTTTTTTTTGTGAGAAACTGAATACGGCAGAACAGCGGAACAATATAGTTGAACGAGAGGCTTTAACAGTAATTTATGGGTTACACGTAAACCGCCCATTAATACTGGGTTACCCTGTTGAGATCCACACGGATCACAGACCTTTAGTATAGTTGTTACAGGTAGCTAGTCCCAACGGCAGGATAGCTAGATGGCAGACTCTCATGAGTGAGTATGGTTTCACAATCAGTCATTTGCCTGGCAAGGAAAATATAGTAGCAGATTTTTTTTTATCAAGGATGAAGGCTCACAGGACACTGAGATTGAATTAGAAGGAAACGCGCGATAATGTTTGTGGATGGGGAACAACAAAAACCGTGGAACACGTGGATAATGAGGGGCAAGGTACTGCACTAGTGCAGAAAAAGAAACAGGCGCCGAAAGATGAGAAAATAAAATATATGATATGTATGGACCTGAATAGTGAGTGTATTGGCCACACACTTGACTGGAGTATTCAGGAGATTAGTGAGCTGCATGATGAGCAGCCAGCATATAAGTATGCTAAAAGAAGGAAGCCCCATGAATGAAAACTGAGCAAAGACTCAGAGAAAAAAGGCATAATGTGAGATGCCGCCCCTGTTAGAGGTACAGGTGGAAAATGTGTTATATTGTGTTGAAGATGGGCATAATGTGAGATGCTGCCCCTGTCAGAGTTACAGGTGGAAATAAATGATGTGTTTTAGTGAATCCGTATGGAGAAGCCACTAAGGTGGTGATTCTACCCCCCAAGTATTTCCAAGGCGATAACTCTGGCTCATTCGTCGCCACTGCAGGGCACGGAGGAACCAAAGTTACGTTATGTCGGTGTAGAAAGTTCGCTTTCTGGCCTGGAATGAAACGGGATGTAGAAAATTATGTAAGGAAGTGCGTCATGGTAGTCGTTTTAAAAGTGAATTGGGAACTTGCACCCTGCTCCTTGGCGGCAATATCCAGACGTCACCGCTCCTTTTGGAAGAATACACATGGACCTTGTGGGTCCCATGGGTGTATCGGACAATGGGGTTCGATACGTAATGCCCATAGTTGATGTTTTTAAAAGGTATTTGATTATAGTACCCTTACGGAGTAAGGAAGCCCGCGAAATGGCAAGGGCGTTGTACGTGAATGTTGTTTGTGTACACGGTGTTCCTCAGACAGTTGTTACAGATCAAGGTTCAGAGTTCGTTAATTCCGTGATGCAGGAGATAAATTAGAAGCTACCTGTGCGACACGCGAATAACGGCTTACCATACAAATGGGAATGGAATAATAAAGCGCGCAAATTATACTGTTGTTAACATTTTGAGGAGAATGTTCTAGGAAATGTGTCCGTTTGGGATATAATGCTACTTATAGACATCTTGGCCTATAATCCTGCGTATTATCGCACCATAAAGGAGTCCCCATTTTATCGAGAGAGACAGAGAGAGGATTTTTAGAGATCCTCCTGTACCCTACAGTACACTATGTTAGAAAAAAATTCAGCAGCCCTGGTATGATATTTACTCCTATAAAGAGGAAATGGCTGTATTTGCAAGGAACGTTTATGATATTTACTCCTATAAAGAGGAAATGACTGCAATTGCAAGGAAAGTTTATGATATTTACTCCTATAAAGAGGAAATGGTTGTAATTGCAAGGAAAGTTTATGATATTTACTCCTATAAAGAGGAAATGGTTGTAATTGCAAGGAAAGTTTATGATATTTACTCCTATAAAGAGGAAATGGTTGTAATTGCAAGGAAAGTTTATGATATTTACTCCTATAAAGAGGAAATGGTTGTAATTGCAAGGAAAGTTTATGATATTTACTCCCATGAAGAGGAAATGGATGTAATGCAAGGAAAGTTTATGATATTGACTCCTATGAAGAGGAAATGGCTGCAGTTGCAAATAAAGTTTATGATAGATGCCAGGTTTACATTGAAAAAGGTAGAGAAGAAATAGAAAAGAAATACACAGCTTCAAAATCAAAACTATCAACGTTGGAGACAGTGTTCCTCAAACGAGACCACAGAAAAAAGTAAATAAAAAGTTGTAATTTATTTTTGATGGACCCTACAGGGTAATAGAGAAGATCAGTGATATAATGGTAAAAATTATAAACCTCAGGATTAGTAAGGTTTCAACGGTCCCCACAGATCCTTCATGAAGATTGCATCGACGTGCAGCAATGTCCAACGATTAGGCGAGCATACCCTTTAAATCCAGAGACAGACACTGATCTATTCTTTGCATTGCTCAACCGTGAAATCGCTGAGAAAAATTCTACCGAAAATGATAACTCGTAGCGGAGAGGTGACTGCTACTCATGACACATTAAATAATGTTCGTTCTACAACAGCAATAAACAGCTGATGCACAGGCCCTACCTTCTCAGGTTACTCCCAAACTTTCAGAGCCACCTCGGCATAGATAAAGCCTTCGCTCTTCGACGGTACAAGAGTTGCCTAATGTAGTGTCAAAACTAATACGATATAAAACAGGAATAATGTATAAGGATGAAAATGCAATAATTGAGCGGAATTATGACGAAATAAACCACAGATTGATTTGACTCTTTCGGTGTACGACTCATTGACACAACAGGAGTCCCCAACACGTGCTGGCCAAAGTTTCACACCAACATACTATCTATATTATAGTCCTCACAGACAGAGACTATAGTACCGTTTAGCCTCACAGAAGATATTTTAGCTCCATTTTATAAAGCACGGATTTTAACTGCTTCGTTACTTGAAATGTTATTCAAATGTCACCTGAGTATCCAGCTGTAAAAGCAATAAAATACACACTCTTTAATTTTGAAAAAGACTTCAGTTCACTGTTGCATCATCTAAGAAAAGTTTTAGGCTATGTGATGACTACTAATCAAAACAAGCTGCATGCTTCTATGATTTATAAAAAATAAAAAATAAACGGGAAATAATTATTTTTTGAGGATCCTTGTCTAATAACCTATTTGGTACCGCGACCCAGGCTCAAGTTGATGCTATTCATGAAAAAATAGAGGACTAGAGTCATTAACTGAGAAAGATTTTATATAGTTAAATGTTTATTATGGAAAACTCAACATCGTTAAGTAATATGCATGCCATGCTATATGCCTTTAATAGGCTATATTCAGCTGTAGATGTATTGAACCAAGTTGTGCGCCAATTTTCTATAGACTTTGGCATTAGGAAGAGAAACAAGCTCCTACAGGCATTGTTGTATTTTGACTTAGCATTCAGACACATAAGTCCAGGTATACAAGTTTTAAAGTTCAGTCTGCAGGCTCCCCTGCAAACATACATAACTCCAACCATTATGTGAGACAAACAGTTGTTCAGCACATTAAAGGAAGCCTAGGTTCGGCCTCCAGGTCTTTTGTGCCTTGCAGTTCTTGATTTTTTAGCTCTATATAGGGATGTAATAACTGTCCTCCAGGACAACGGCTTTGCACGATTCTCGTAATTTCTATTTCACCAAACCTTTGCGAGGAGATCCGATTGACACCTTTGATGTCTTTCGAATCGACTCCCTTCCATTTTCTGTGCAGAATAGCACTTACTTTCTTATGTATAGTGTTGATTCAAGATGTATTGCCTTCAGTGAGAATAGGAAAATATATTTTATGCTTTCTAGTATAAAACACTGTAACAAGAATAACCATATGTTAGTTTGTCCTCCCACAGGCCCCTTCCATGAGGCTAGTGACGCAGCCTCTTGTGAATCGGCTGCTTTCTTGAAACATGAGTCAGTGATCAACCTCTGCCACACAATGATCTTGAAAACATTTCCCCCTATGTTTATAAAAGGTCCTGGCTACTGGACCTGTTCACTTGCCTCCCCCATCACTCTGACACTCACATGCCATAACCTGTAAACAGACATACTGTCAGCTTGACGGGTAGTGGTATATTGACGCTTCGGCAAGGTTCTCTTCGCAGTGCTGAGTCCATCCCCCTACAGGAGCTAACAGCTGGCTTGCAGCCCCTCAATTCTGTGGTCGAGCCAGATCAGCCCTTTCAACCCGTAATCCATTGGTGGATTGTCTTCGCTATTGTCGTGATCCTGGTTCTACTGCTGGTGACGTCTGCCGTGGGGTATTCCTATGTCCTGCGCTACGCACGACGCTGCATACTTCAGACTCAAGCCAACTGCAGACATTGCAACGAGTATCTTCTCCACCAACACCTGTGAGATCTCAGGGGCGAGATCTTCCGGAAGGGGAAGTATGTCAGGAACCAGAAAACGAACAAACAAGAGGAATAGCCATAACAGTACAGAGTAAACATCTCATAGGACAAACACTAACAAAGAGGGAAACAACGAGGATAAAGAAAAACAGATACCCAGAGAGGAATGAGAGATATACAAATGTGTAAACATCTGACAGGACAAACACTAACAAAAAGGGTGACATATATATAAGTGTAAACATCTCAAGTACAAAAGAGGGGAAACAACGAGGGTAAAGGAAAACAGATACCCAGACTCAGATACAGAAAACAGATACCCAGTAGGCGTGGTCAGAAAGTGTGAACAACCATTGAAAAAGACTCTGACCCGTGACGTCAGTCGTGGCGACATGTTATGAGCCAATAATTTAACAGAAAAATCACTGAGGGAGTGTCTTAAGACTGACTCACGAATAGCAGGAGAAGTAAAACAATACAACATAATGAGCGAGCAGATGGGTGTGACAGGAAGTATTGGCCATTGGTTATGTAGAAAATTAAGGGCGTGTCAAGGATGTAAGTCCGCCTAAAGCAAAGAAAAATGTGGCCTAGAAATCAGTGGTATGGGTAGACCGAGCTTGGTTCTCGCCTCAAGCAGACCTGCTACTCACTCAGCCGAGGATGGCTGTTGTGATCTTAATCGTGAGTAGAAATTCGAGAATCTAAGGGAAACCGACTGTATTGTCCTGGAGATTATAATGTAGGAGATGTGAAGTAGGATTGTGAGTGGCACAGGATTGTGATTATTTGTTTGCGATGTAAAGCAAAGGTAAAACCACTGGGTGTGGTAAAATAATGTGTTTCCATGACTTGTAGTAGATTATACTACAGGAATGTGTTATTAGGATTTTGTGAAGAGAGTACATAATGATTGTGATTTAAGCAGAGAGATACAAACCACTGCTTGTGGAACGACGAGTGTTATTATTATTGGCAACAACTGAGCACATATTGTAGTATTATGTTTAAGACATGTCGTTTGTCATATGTTGCATCCATTGCTGAATATGCCAGTGATATGATCGTCTGAGCATAGAATATTGCGTAAGGCAATTACTTTCATTTAATTTTAAATAAATGTATATTTACTTTTTCCCTTGTTTATCCCCGAACACCAGTGTCCAATAACAACTTAAGCCGGATCACGCTACCAGGGATACGAGACGGTGAGATCATTTATGGAGTAATTAATGAGTGATAAAAGAGTTGATTTAATACAAGAAAAGAAGGGTCTAAAACAGGAACTGTAAAGGTGATAAAAGTGATAGTAATGTAGTAGTAATATAGTAAGATAGTAACTGTAGAAGTGATAAAAATGACAGTAATATAGTAAGATAGTAACTGTAGAAGTGATGAAAGTGACAGTAATATAGTAAGATAGTAACTGTAGAAGTGATGAAAGTGACAGTAATATAGTAAGATAGTAACTGTAGAAGTGATGAAAGTTACAGTAATATAGTAAGATAGTAACTGTAGAAGTGATAAAAGTGACAGTAATATAGTAAGATAGTAACTGTAGAAGTGATGAAAGTGACAGTAATATAGTAAGATAGTAACTGTAGAAGTGATGAAAGTTACAGTAATATAGTAAGATAGTAACTGTAGAAGTGATGAAAGTGACAGTAATATAGTAAGATAGTATATAACCGTAAAAGAGATAAAGAGGAGGAGTCTGGACCTAAATAACAGGATGGACTCAGGCTGGGGAAGGATACAGGCAGGAACTAGTTGACGAATAACGTGGTGAATGAATGGAAGAGACTGAGAAGAGTGTGTATAGCTTAAAAACATACGATTTTTCTGTCCCAAGAACTCAAGCAGACAGAACCAACAGGAAAACAGGTTGGGAGGTGAAATTAGAACCTTTACTGGAGCAGGACTGGGTGTGCTGATGTTAAAGAGAGAGCTGGAGAACGTTTGGGAGGGAATTTGTACTGTGGAAACTAATGATTCTCTCTCTCTCTCTCTCTCTCTCTCTCTCTCTCTCTCTCTCTCTCTCTCTCTCTCTCTCTCTCAAAGCAGAAAAACTTTATTATGCATTCGTGGAAAACAGGATAGAGGATGAGGAAGAGGAAGAGGAGGAGGAGGAGGAGGAAGAGGAGGAGAAGGAGGAGGAGGAGAAGGAGGAGGAGGAAAAGCAAGAGGAGGCGGAAGAATACATAGGATACATAGGAATACATAGGAAGAACAGACACCAGAAGACTTATCGGTCTATGGCGAAGGGTGTCTGTTTACTACCGCTACTACTAGTAATCCACGTGTGGTAGGACAGGACAGAAAAGATGAAGGCTCCTCCCCACCCACCTCTCCCTCCGGCAACGTGCCGGCAGGAAATAGTTAGAAGAGAACACCATGTACCTTTAAGGAAGAAGGGGACATGGAAATTTTACAGTAAAGAGAGAAATAAGAGGAAATTACTACCCTTAACTTACACTACTGGTAACCTAAGCTGTGGGGGAAAATGACTTCATTACATAAGAACATAAAAACACAGAAACACAGGGAGAATGGAAGAGGACCAGTGGCCTGCACAGGGCAGCCTCAGGATCTCCCCTAATACTCAAGATGGGTGAGGTGTAGTTTCAGGGGCACAGGTGGAGGCTTGATCCTCGTTTTACCGGCGGTACTAGGCACGGCACCAGTAACCTGTCACCTTACTGCACCCACACCTCACTCCACCTATCACGCGGACATTAACTGTTGCTTTACTCTATTGTTAACTTACGCTACTTGCAATCTAGGTTGTGGGGGAGAATAATATGAATTTAGGTTGACGTCTTGCTGCAATCTGTCTGAAAACATGCGAAGAAGGGTCAGTATAATCTTATGTCCCTGAAGTACTTATCCAATGAAGACTTGATGCTATTGATACTCTGTGCGCTAACTACTGATGGTGTGAGTCTATTCCAGTGATCGACGACTCTATTATTGAAAAAACTTTTGCGCATCAATGTGTTACATCGGTTTCCCTTTAACTTCATACCGTTGCTGCGTGTTATTGTGTTGGTGTCTCTCTGAAATAGACTATCTGGGTTAATGTTGCCGAATCCATTAAGGATTTTGAACACTTCAATTAAATCCCCTCTTATCTTTCGCTTTTTTAGGGAAAACATATCTAAACGCTTTAAACGCTCGTCATACGGCAAGTTTCGGAGCGCTGGACTTTGTTTGGTTGCTCGTCGCTGTATCCTTTCTAGTAAAACTTGATCTTTGATATAGTTCGGTGACCAGAACTGAACGGCGTATTCTAGGTGTGGTCTTACAAATGCTAAATATAATCTCTTCATAAGTTCGGGTGATTTATAATCAAAGTTTCTTGAGATTAATCCTAACATCATATTGGCTTTTTTACTCGCTGCAGAACATTGATCACTCATTTTAAGAGTGTTACTGATAATGACACCAAGATCTTTTTCTTGTTTTACTTCACTGAGCTCATGTCCTTGAATCTGATATTTAAAGTTAGGATTTTTTTCACCTATGTGCATTACTTTACATTTATCTACGTTAAAACTCATTTGCCATTTTTCGCTCCAGTCGGCAAGTCTTATTAAGTCTGATTGAATCTTTTCGCAACTTTGACTGTTCATTACCGTACCTCCTAGTTTGGTGTCGTCGGCGAATTTGGCTACTTTTGATAGAATATCAGTTTCTAAGTCGTTCACGTAAATTATGAATAGTGTTGGCCCCAGGACCGAACCTTGGGGCACGCCACTGGTGACGGGTTGCCAATCCGATGCTTCACCATTAAGAACTACACGTTGTTCTCTGTCGGTGAGCCAGTCATGAATCCACGCACATAGATGGTCGTTAATACCGTGGGAACGCAGTTTTGAAATAAGCCTAACGTGAGGAACTTTATCAAACGCTTTCTGAAAATCTTGGTAAATTACGTCATATGGTCTTCGGGCGTCCTAATATGTATAAACATCGTTGAAAAAAGTTAATAGGTTGGTAAGGCAAGACCGATTACTACGAAATCCGTGCTGACTATCAGTTATCAAATCATTTGTTTCAAGGAAAGTGATCATTTTATCCCTGATCATTTTTTCGAATAGTTTAATTAGGACAGACGTAAGGCTGATAGGACGATAATTACTGGCTTGCTTTTTATCTTCTTTTTTAAAGATCGGAGTAATATTGGCTTTTTTCCACTCGAGAGGCACACTCGCCTGTGCTAATGACTTGTTGAATATTAATGTTATGGGTAATTCTAGCTGTTGACTACATTCTCTCAACACGCGAGGAGATAAATCGTCGGGGCCCGGAGATTTATTTGGATCTATTTTCTGCAGGTACGCACGCACTTCGCTGATATCAATGTCGGTCAATGCAAGCTTATGTTCTTCAGGGCCTTGAAAAATTTTCTTCGGGGTTAGAATCGATGTCATGTTCTCTTTCGTAAATACGCTACTAAAGGTAGAATTTAGGACCGACGCCATGCCTTGATCATCACAAATCGTATTGCCACTTAATAGTAGTGGGCCGATATTATTTTTAACAGTTTTTTTGTTTCTTATGTAACTGAAAAATAACCTTGGATTTTTCTTAGCATCGAGTGATATTTTCATCTCATATTCGCGTTTCTGTTTTCTGATTTTCCTTTCGCACTCTCTCTTGACATTGATGTAATTAGTATGATCCTGTGAATTATGTGACAACTTATATTGTTTATACAGTTTTCTTTTTTCGACGATGATTTTTTGTAGGTAATTATTCATCCACAACGGTTTTTGATTATCAGTCCTTCGTGGCTTGAGTGGAATGAATTTATTTACACTCGCAGTGATTTGTGCAGTAAAACGATTATACATTTCTTGAACGCTGACGTTGTTGAGCAAATGATTCCAATTTACTGAAGCCAGTTCTCTTTTTAGGTCCATAAAATTTGCTTTACTAAAATTAGGTATTAAGAGCGAGTTTGCCCGTGCTTTTGTTTCAATATTTAAAAAGCATCTGATTATGTTATGGTCACTGCTTGCAAATGACTCGCCTACCTCACACGCGGTTATGAGGTGGCTGTCGGTCGTGAAGACTAAATCCAGAATATTATTTCCTCGTGTCGCCGCGGTAATTGTTTGATAAAGAAATGTATCTTGCGCAAAATTTAATAATCTAGTTCCTTCCCTGTCGGCAGATAGTGCAGACCAGTTAACAGAGGGGTTATTGAAGAAGGAGGAGCAAAAGGAGTTGGAGGAGGAGGAGGAGGAGGAGGAGCAAGAGGAAGAGGAGGATAAAAAATGATGACGATGATGCCTCGTAAATTATCCAACCAATCTTAACTGATATGCAAGAGAGAAGACAAATCGATGTAAATAAACAAGTCGTGGACGTGTCACTCCGGCACTTTGAGCACGGGCTGTCCTCGGCATATTGAGCCCCGCGCGCCGGCCCGTCAGCGGCGACACCTGTTATAATACCTGTGAACGTGATTACGCGAACACACCTCAGTCGGGAGAGCCGGGTGAGCATGCAAGATTTTTTTTTTTTTTTTTTTTTTACAGTAGAGGAAGCAGCTCAGGAGCAAAATTAAATTAAAAAAAAAAAACGCTAGTCCCAGTTCCTACTTGGTATATAAGAAAGTATTAATGAGTGGCCAAAGGAGAGGTCAAAGAGAGGTAAATTTTGGGGCATACGGTATAGTTGCGCGTGGCCTCGGTGCTCATCTCCGTCACATTAACCCTTGAGCCTGTGGTGAGTGGATAAATGAAATAATTGTGTGTAGTTCTGCTAATATACGATTCTTCTATTTATCATAATGTGCAGCCTTGTCAATTTAAGATCTTTCTGATTCTTTCCCTCCTCCTCCTCCTCCTCCTCCTCCTCCTCCTCCTCCTCTTCTTCTTCTTCCTCTTCTTCTTTCCCTCAGCGTACCGACACAACAAACTTCTTTTCCTTCATTTCCGAGACCAAGTAAAGAAGAAAGAAGAGACGCACAGTTTTCACATCTCTTCGAACGCGCGTCTTTGTTAATCTAAGTTCTGCCGGATCCAACGACTACTCTGTCATTCTTTTCCTCCTCTTCTTCCACATGTTGTTGTTGTTGTTGTTGTTGTTGTTGTTGTTGGTGGTGGTGGTGGTGGTGGTGTTGTTGTTGTTGTTGTTGTTGGTGGTGGTGGTGGTGGTGGTGGTGGTGGTGGTGGTGGTGGTGGTGGTGTTGTTGTTGTTGTTGTTGTTGGTGGTGGTGGTGGTGGTGTTCTTGTTATTGTTTCCTCCTTCCTCATTTTATTTCTTAATTTTTTATTAATCTTCTTCTTTTCATCATCTTTTCTTCTTCTTCTTTTTCTTCTTTCTTTCTTTCTTTCTTTTTCTTTCTTCTTCCTCCCCTTCTTCCTCTTCTCCTTTTTCTTCTCTTTCACCCTTCTTCCTCCTCTCCTCTCCTCTCCTCTCCTCTCCTCTCCTCTCCACCTCCTCCTCCTCCACTTCCTCCTCCTCCTCTATGTACTGACACAGCGGACTTTTTTTCCTTCATTCCCAAGACCAAAGTAAAGAAGAAGAAGAAGAAGAAGAAGAAGAAGAAGAAGAAGAAGGGGGACGTTGTCCAAAGTCGGCGGCGCCACCCAAACATATTACTTCCAGGGTTGTTGTTGTTGTTACTGGTGGTGGTGGTCGTGGTGGTGGTGGTGGCCGCGACGTAATCACAATATTTCCTTGACTTGCCAACTTGAGTGTGGTGGCGGTGGGGGGGGGGGGCCTCACGACCCTAGCCAGCCCCCCCTCCTTGGCCCCCCTTCCAAAGACTTTAGCCCTCCCCTTCTCTCTTTATCTCTTTCTGTCACTGTCTGTCTGTCTTTCTCTTTGTTTTCTGTTCGGGTCTGTGACTTTCTGTTTCTCCGTCTGTTTGTCTGTCTGTCTCTGTCTCTTTCTCTAACCCCCCCCCCCCTCACACACACACACTTTATGCCTGAATACGTACGATTAAACTTGCTTGACAGAATACATGTAGACATGAAAACACACAAACAGACAAACAAACTACACAAAACAAACACAAGTTAACTAAAACAAACAGACCATCAAATGAATATCTATACATCCTAGACTCAAAACAACATCAAGAGGAATAATAACATCAACGACAACAACAACAATAACAGCAGCAGCAGCATCCTCACCCCTCACCCCAATCTCTCTCTCTCTCTCTCTCTCTCTCTCTCTCTCTCTCTCTCTCTCTCTCTCTCGTCGACACCGGAAACAATTTAAGACTCGGCTGGTCGTTACTTCTGCCCGAGTTCACGCGGCGACGACTGACTGTTCTCTGGGGAGCAGGAGGCAGAGTGCGGGGCGTAAAGACTCTGACGGAGGGGACGAGGGGCGCGGGGGAGGGGCGGTAGGAGGGCAGGGAGAGCAGGGAGAGAGAGAGGCAGCAACAGGTCGGGGTGGCAGGAGAGGAAATAAGGAGCATGTATATAGGACACGGCATAAAGGAGCACAGTTAGATTAAGTAGAGGTTGGACTGAATGCGAGAGGAAGGTGAAGGCCATAGCAGATGAAATACTCGATACGCCTTTGAAATTATATAAGGAGGGGAAAAGTATAGCAACAGGTCGGGGTGGCAGGAAAGGAAATAAGGAGCATGTATATAGGACACGGCATGAAGGAGTACAATTAGATTAAATAGACGTTGAATTGAATGCGAGAGGAAGGTGAAGGCTATAGGAGATGAAATACTGGATCCGTCTTTGAAATTATATAGGAGGGTGGCAGGAGAGGAAATAAGGGATCATGTATATAGGACAAGACATAAAAGAGTATAGTTAGATTAAATAGATTTGAATGAGGGCGAGAAGATGAAATAGGTATAAGTATAGGAGATAAAATACTCGTTGTCTATATTAAATACAAGAGGAAAAAGAACAACAGACAAGAAGGAAATCACATGAAGGAGAACAGTCAGATTAAATAAAGGAAGTGTTGAAGTGAGGGCAAGAAGAGAGGAAAGGGTATAGCAGAAAAAAGTCGTTTCTTCTATGAATTTCAATACGAGAAAGAACAGTTGACACATGCACTTCAGCTGTTATATGTAAATGACAACGAGGTGCTTGCAACATGAATACTTTACACCCGTTAAACAAAATAGGAAATGTTGAATGTGAGAGGCGAGGAAAGGCTGTAGATGATGAAATAAATGTTCCGTCTGTGAAATTAAATAGGAGAGGAAACGTAAAGGAACAATAAACCAATGATCTTTAGACACACGTGATATTAAATAGGAAATGTTGAATTGAATAAAAGAGGAAAGTGAAGGGAACAGCAGATGAAATATTCGCTCCGGTTATTAAGTTACATAAGAAAAGATGAAAGAATAGTCGACGAGTGAAAGTCAGCTGTTAATTTAAAAAGACAACGAGGTCCTTGCAACATGATTAGCTACCTTACACAAGCTATATTAAATAGGAAATATTGGATTGAATGCGAGAGGCGAGGAAAGTGAAGGTTATAGATGAAATATTCGTTCCGTTTATGAAATTATACACGAGAAGTAAAAATACAATAGAAAAATCCACTTCAGACACACGTTATTTAAATGGAAAATGTTGAACTGCATAAAAGAGGGAAGTGAAGGGAATAGCAGATGATATATTCGCTCCGTCTATTAAATTACATACGAAAAGATGAAGAACAGTTGACGAGTGAAAGTCAGATGTTAAATTAAAATGACGAAGACCTTACACACGTTAGATTAAATAGGAAAAGCTGAACTGAATATAAGAAGAAAGGAAGGGTATGGCAGATAAAATACTCGTTTCGTCTATGAAATTATATACGAGTAGAAAAGTAAAAGAACAGGTCGGGGTAGCGAGAGAGGAAACAGGGATTATACATATTGAAGGAGTACAGTCGGATATATGAAAGGCTGGACTGAATGCGAGAGGAAAGTGAAGGCTAAGGCAGATGAAAGAGTCGTTCTTTCTATGAATATAAATACGAGAAAGAACAGCTGGCACATGCACCTCAGCTGTTACATTAAAAAGAGCTTGCAACATGAATACTTTACACGCGTTAAATGAAATAGAAAATGCTGAACTGAATGCGGGAGCAAGGGAAAGGGTTTGGGAAATAGATATATATACGAGAGGGAAGGAAAAAGAACGATAGAGAAATGCACCAGCAACAGGCGCACCTGACATCACCATAGCCGGTCCAGGATTCAGGACGTTTCGTAAGGTAGAGAAGGTAACGTTATAATTGCATTTCGTAAAGAATCCTTATAACCAAAAACTAACTAAAATTATGAGTATTCTTTTTCTTGAACACAACATTGAATAAACAACAGAACAATAATATGAAAATACGTATAGACTGTAGTCCCCATGCCCGAGGCTGCTCCCACGCCATTTTGCGGATATCAGATACTTTAAATAGCATATTTTTACTGCACAAAGAGGGTGATGTCACTTATTGTGACTTCGTGAGCTTTCCTATTTATCTATTTGTGTATATTTCATGGTGGCAAAACTTAAATTACTAGTTTCATTTTTACTAGTGACACGAATTTGTGACTGCTTATCACAACAGAATTTCACTCTAATAAGTGAATCAGACCCCACAGAAATATTACCAGTGTGTGTATGAATGAATGCAAAGATAAGCACATACTTTGATTTAACTCTTGGATGTCTCGTGGATCATCAATAAATAAAAGCAAAAATATCCGGATAGGCTACTTTTTAGCCCATTACCTTCAATGGCCCCCAAAAACAGTCCCTCCGCCAAGTTTGTACCCCACATTTGGTGATGTTAGGTGCGCCTGTTATGCTGGGATCACACATCTGCGATTTCGCTCTGCGACGGTTGGCGATTTTGAAAATGCACGAAATCGTGGGAGCATCGCTATGGTCTCTGCGAGTTTGCCTCCGTTTCAACTCACAGCAACATGGCGAGGGAGGGTCGCTCGCCTATACGCACACGAGGGCGACAGGCGAGGGGACGTCGAGGTGAATCGTGCGTGAATGCGCGCGACTGTACGCAGAGGACCCCAATTTTGAAAATAAAACCCGTTGCGACGGATCGCGATGAACGCAGGGCCTGGCGACTATGCGCAACCGCCCCTCGTCTAGCCGCTCGACGACGCTCGATGTGGCACGCATGGTCGAGAAAACGTCGAGGGCGCGTCGCTGTACGACCCATAATAGGCGGGCAATATCGCGCTCTCTCTACCACCCATCCCCCACACACCACACATTTTATATATATATATATATATATATATATATATATATATATATATACATATATATATATATATAAATATATATATATATATATATATATATATGCACACACACACACACACACACACACACACACACTAACCAGAAATTAATCTTGGCACCCTGCATATCCCGACGCTCTAACGCTAAGGTTATTATTTCGGCTGATCAACCTTATAGGTTTTCAATATGGTAAAATAATCCCCATCTGGCGCTGCCAGATGGGAATTATTTTACCATAATGAACTTTTTGAACATTTCAAAATGTTCGAGCGACGGGCCGGCACCCGCAAGTCGTGCGAACTTTACCGCGCGACTATTGCGACTAATCGCAGGGATGTCTCTATGATGTCGAGCGTATATGCCGATTTCGGAAATTTTCAAAATCGCCAACCGTCGCAGAGCGAGATCGCGGATGTGTGATCCCAGCATTATAATAAGACAACGAAGTGCTTACAACATAAATAATGCCTAATAATACCTTTGACACGATAAATTATATATGAAATAATGAGCTGAATGCGAGAGGAAAGGAAAAAAGTATAGATGAGAGAGAGAGAGAGAGAGAGAGAGAGAGAGAGAGAGAGAGAGAGAGAGAGAGAGAGAGAGAGAGAGAGAGAATGCCGGCTAGATGTGCTAAGTTTAATTAATGTATTCCGCCCAGCAGTAGCGAGGCTGTGGGGGAGAAGAAGAACGCGTCGGGCAGCAGCAGGAAGCAGGAGAAAGACGGGACACAGGTCGGCACTGTCAGACGCTGCCGCCTCTCACATCAACTATTTCCAATGGCCAAAAAGGGAATAAATCGGGTTCTAATGAGTGTTGTTTTTAGGTTCACGATGCAGAAGGGGTTGTCATATCAATGATGTATGTACAAAAATATCAAAAATATGTGGGATACTGTATTGGGTTCGCCATTAACTAACAACTGTGTCTCTGCTAAGTATCTATTATACACCATGCCATCCTCACCTGACTCACTGTGTCTCAATATGGGGATCTACATGGCCATCTTTTTTAAGTAAATTATTAATTGCCCATAATAAGATTGTTAGATGCATTTTGATTGTGGGAAAATTTGGTTCTACTAGTCATATTTATCCCCAATTAAATATATTAAATTTTAGGTTCGTTGAGAAATATTTTGTGTAACTGCTAATCTACAAAAATGTTAATATATTCCCAGGAAATAGGGTATTTACCTTCATAGATAATGCACATAATACTAAAAGTAATAATATTAATTTGGTATATCCACAGTTTCGCACAACCCTCTACAATAAAAGTGTGTTATGTGACGGTCCTCAATTATGGAATTCCCTGCCTGCCGATCTGAGAAAAAATGCAATGTACTAGTAATCTACTCCAATTCAAAAAGAAAAGAAACAATTATTTGTATTCTTGTCAATCATCCTCATAACTTAATCTTTTCCCTTTTTGTCATGAACGTATTTTAACATAATAAAGACATGTTATACTGTTATGGTTGCCTGTCTATGTGGGAGAGCTTGTACTTATGCTTGTATTTTTTTTTCCTATTTTAGGTTGTAATCATCTTTATGTATATCTCATATTTATTATTGTAATATATTTATTGTAAGTTGCCAGTACTCATGCGCATTGATTTTGTATATCAACTTCCTCTGTCAAAGAGCGTCAGCTCGACAGACAATGCTAAGCAAATAATATTGAATTGTTTATGATATGAAGCAAAAAATTTACTTTACTTTACTTTTCATTTTACTTTACACACACACACACACACACACACACACACACACACACACACACACACACACACACACACACAGCGTTAACTACTGCCAGGGAATCACACTCATAATAGTAACAACCTGCATAATGGAAGAAGGTAAACGGGTAAAAACATAAAACGAGTTAACTAGCGCCAAGAAAACACACACGTAATAGCAAGACGATTGATAGAGAAAGAAGACAAGCAGATGAAAAAAAAGAGCGAAGAAAGATGAATATAAAAGTATTAGAAAGTCGCAAGTAAAAAAGGTGAATAATTAAATAACCAAACAGGTAAAAATGTACAGCCCGTTAAGTAGGTCAGATAGGAGGGACCGAAAGGAAGGGAGAGGAAGAGAGGGGAAGGCAAGAGACAGGAAGGGAAGAGAGAAAGGAAGGGAAGAGAGAAAGGAGAGGAAGAGAGGAAGGCAAGAGACAGGAAGGAAGAGGAGAGGAAGGGAGGAGTGAGAGGGAAAGGAAGGGAGAGGAAGAGAGGGGAAGGCAAGAGACAGGAAGGGAAGGGAAGAGGAGGAGAGGAAGGGAGGAGTGAGAGGGAAAGGAAGGGAGAGGAAGAGAGAGGAAGGCAAGAGGCAGGAAGGGAAGGGAAGAGGAGGAGAGGAAGGGAGGAGTGAGAGGGAAAGGAAGGGAGAGGAAGAGAGGGGAAGGCAAGAGACAGGAAGGGAAGGGAAGAGGAGGAAAGGGAGGAGTGAGAGGGAAAGGAAGGGAGAGGAAGAGAGGGGAGATGGAAGAGACAGGAAGGGAGGGGAAGAGGAGGAGAGGAAGGGAGGAGTGAGAGGGAAAGGAACACAAAGAAACACAAAGGAAGAACAAACAACAGCAGACCTGCTGGTCCTTACGAGGCTGTTTGTGACAAGCTACACTAACTATCTAATCAAAGGTGGAAGATGAAGGAGAGCAAAGACGAAGGCTCCTCCTCACCCCCCATCCCTCCAGCCAAAGCTGGCAGGAAAGGAAAAAGAACCATGCAGCATGGAAAAACTGCATGGAAATTATGTAGGAAAGAGGAAAGAACTACCATTACTGCTACCACTAACCGGGCGATAAACGCGGACAAGGACACCAGTATTCGAAAGAACTTAACGTTATTACGACAATGAGTAATATCTTAATTGCTGGTTGGATTCAAAATACTTGTCTAATCTATTCTTGAAGGCCGTAACTGTTGTACTATCAACGACATCACAGGGTAGAGAGTTCCAAACATTAACAACTCGATTGAAGAAGTGTTTAGCTTCGTACGACGAGAATCTTTTACCACTTATCTTCAAATTGTGATTTCTTCTTGTTCTATTTGATCGATCAATTGTAATCTTCCGCATTAATATCACTGAATACTTTAAACATTTTAAACACTTCTATTAGATCGCCTCGCATTCTTCGTTCTGATAGACTGAATAAATTTACTTCTTTAAGCCTTTGTTCATATGATAAATTTCTCAACCTAGGAATCATCTTTGTTACTCTTCGTTGAACCCGTTCCAACTTTTCTATGTCTTTTCTGTAATAGGGAGACCAAAACTGTACACAGTACGGGGTCGAACCAACGAATTATACAGTTTTAATATTACCTTTTCCGATTTATTATTAAAGACTCGTCCGATGAAGCCAACCAATTTGTTTGCAGTTTTAACTACCTCTGAACAATGCTGACCGGGCTTTAAATCGCTTGATATAGTGATTCCAAGATCCTTTTCTTAACTTACTGCAGAAAGTTGTTGGTCATTCATTACGTACCGAACGCGATTGTTATTTTTTCCGATGTGCAACACTTTACATTTGTCAACGTTAAATTTCATTTGCCATTGATTGGCCCAACGTGCAAGTCGATCTAGATCTGATTGTAAAGCTTCTTCGTCGAGTGTCGCAGTTACTTTACTAGCAATTTTTGTGTCATCAGCAAATTTTGATACTTTGCAAGTGAGCCCATCATCGATATCATTAACATAAATTAAGAAGAGCATGGGGCCAAGTACTGATCCTTGAGGTACGCCGCTTCTGACGTCGAGCCAGTTAGATGTAACACCGTTTAGAACTACTCTCTGTTTCCGCTCAGAGAGCCAGTCCACAAGCCAATTGTAAATGTTACCCGAGATACCGTGCGCCAATAGTTTGCTGAGCAATCGTTGGCGGGGGACCTTATCAAATCCCTTTTGAAAATCCAGATATATGATATCTACTGATCTGCTTTCATCGAACACCTCAAAAATATAATGAAAAAAATCAAGTAAGTTAGTTAAACACGAACGTTTACTACGGAAGCCATGTTGCGAATTATTTATCATATTATTTTCTTCGAAGAATTTCACCATATTGTCGCGAATGATAGTCTCCATTAACTTACAAACAATCGATGTCAGGCTAATTGGTCGATAGTTTCCTGGATGAGACTTGTCCCCCTTTTTGAAAATTGGTGTGACATTTGCAAGCTTCCAATCTGACGGAACTTTTCCAGCTGTTAAAGATTTATTGAATATGATGGAGAGCGGTTTACAAATTTGATGTTTGATTTCTTTTAAGACCCTAGGGGTAATTTTGTCTGAACCAGGAGCTTTGCTTACTTTAATCTTTTCAATTGTGTGTAAAATGTCACTTTCTACGATGAGCACGCCACTTAACATCTTTTCGGTCCTTCTAACCCTCGGCGGTTGAGGTGATAAACAATCTTCGTCGGTAAATACGGATGCGAAAAAGTTATTTAGGATTGTAGCCATTTCATTTTCATCGTTCGTGTGGTTACCATTATCATTAGCAAGCGGTCCGATACCACAAGTGAGTGACTTTTTATTATTTACATAGCTAAAAAAAAAATTAGGATTAGATTTATTCGTTTCCGCTATATATTCTTCAAGATTTTTCTTGCTTCGTTTTATTTATTTCTTGGTTTCGCGGCGAAATCTGTCCAACTCTAGTTTGTCAGCCTCACTCTGAGTTGATATGTATCTACTGTATATGCGCTTTTTAAGAGATATGGTATTTTGAATTTCGATATTCCACCATTTGGGTTTCTTCTTAAAAGGAGAGGAAGAGAGGGGAGATGGAAGAGACAGGAAGTGAAGGGAAGAGGAGGAGAGGGAGGGAGGAGTGAGAGGGAGAGGAAGGGAGAGGAAGAGAAGGGAAGGCAAGAGGCAGGAAGGGAAGGGAAGAGGAGGAGAGGAAGGGAGGAGTGAGAAGGAAAGAAAGGGAGAGGAGAAAATGGGAGAGGCAAGAGACAGGAAGGGAAGGGAAGAGGAGGAGAGGAAGGGAGGAGTGAGATGGAAAGAAAGGGAGAGGAGAAAATGGGAGAGGCAAGAGACAGGAAGGGAAGGGAAGAGGAGGAGAGGAAGGGAGCAGTGAAATGGAAAGGAAGGGAGAGGAAAAGGAGGAGAGGAAGGAAGGAGTGAGAGGGAGAGGAAGGGAGAGGAGAAAAGGGGAGAGGCAGAGACAGGACGGGAGGGGAGAGGGAGGAGAGAGGAAGGAGTAGTGAGGCAGGGGGGGAGGGGAGGGGGCGGCACATGCAAGATGCCCGCCACGCACTGAGGAAAGAAAAAAAGTTAGGCGCAAGTGTAGCTCGAGTGGACTCCTTGGCACGGCGCTGCAGGCTGCTGGGGCACGTTCCTCCCTGACTCCCTGAACACTGCCGATTGGAGGAGGAAGCGATGCGGGATAATACGAGACACACTGAGGGATATATTCTTAAACACTTCGGGGCTCACACACACACACACACACACACACACACACACACACACACACACACATATTTGATAAGGCTTTCATAGAGGTCGTGTTAGCATTTCTTGGGTATATGTCAACCATGATAATATAATACACTAAACTCACGTCCATATTCTCAAACATTCCGGGGCTTCCACTAATCAACTAACGGGGAGCATACACCAGGAGACGCGTCGCTTCACTCACCCGACGACTCCATCCCAGACGGTCAATCCGGGAAAGCCTATACACGCAGCGGCCCTTCCTACCCCGATTTGTTAAGGCTTTGGTAGAGGCTGTGTTAGTATGTCCATGGGTAGTTTTATGAGCCTGGTGATAGTTCGACAAGTCTTCTGCACCGTGAATGTAAACAACCCTCAAGAGAACCCGACTAATCTCCTTTGTGGCCGTGGAAAATACTTGCTGTGGGTGCCGAAAGCGTCTGAGAACATGGACCCCAGCCAGCGACAGGTGGGTGAATACACTAAGACCAACACCTTTATCAAGAGACGAGGGACAAAAATCTCACGACGAGCCTCTGAGCAGATGAAGTGATGCAGAATAATACACGAAAATCAGCTCTAAATGAACGAGTACAACCATCACCCTCTCTCGTTTTCTCCCTAAGGAATGCCACTGATCGAAGCGTCACTAAGAAGCGCTGGGCATAAGTCATTCGTGATGATATAATGCAGGACAATAAAGGAGATTCAATCAGATGTAAGTGGACGAGTAGTAACGCCACTCTTTATCCCTGTCTCTATGAAGGAACGCCACTGATCGAATCGTCAATAAGAAGCGTTGGGTATAAGTCATTCGTGATAATATAATGCTGGACAATAGAGGAGATTCAATCAAATGTGAGTGGATGAGTACTACCTCCACCCTTTCTCCCTGTCTCTATAAAGGAAAGCCAGAGATCAAAACGCCACAGAGAGCTAGACAGAAAGCATTTGTGATATTATAATACATGACAATACACGAGATTCAATTAATCAGTTTATGGATATGTACTGCCACCAACCTC
>NC_066557.1:1827710-1850210 GCF_024679095.1 Eriocheir sinensis
CTATACATTCCCGCCTCTTTCTACCTTCCACATTATCTTTTCCAGCTTGTTACACGCTCTACTACTACTGAGACGTGTTACCTTCCTTCCCACATGTTATACTCTGCCTGGACTTCACTTGGCTTCATGTGCTTGCAATACACGTCAATTTCTATACATTCCCATCTCTCTCTACCTTCCTTCTTATCCTTTCTAGCACGCAACACGATCTACTGCCACTAACACGTGTTACTTGCCTCCCTACACGTTATACTCTGCCTGTCCCTTGCTTGGGTTGATGTGCTTGTAATACACGTCAATTTCACATTCCCATCTCTCTCTACCTTCCTTCTTATCCTTTCTAGCACGCAACACGATCTACTACCACTAATACGTGTTACCTTCCTTCCCACACATTATACTCTGCCTGTCCTTTGCTTGATATAACGTCCTTTTATAGTCCTTCAGTTTGTATGCGTTCCCTATAGACCTTCTGTTCTGCCTTCCTTATAAACCTTTCCTTACTTCCTACACGTTGCTCTCTGCCTGGACTTTGCTTGGCGTGATATACTCTAGTTTGTATACATTGCCGACCCTTTCCACTTTCCTTCTATACTTTCCCTGCCTGAACCTCAAATTGTCTGCCCTATGTGCTTGTAAGACACTCCTGTTAGTATATATTCTATCTTTCTTATCTTTCCATGCCTGTATCTCAATCTGTTCCTACACTCTGATTTGCGTGATGTGCTTGCGTGACACTTAAGGTCATTCCACTGTCAATTTCTACCTTATAAACCTTCCCAGCCTGTACCCCAGTCTCGGTTAATACTCTGCTTGGATTGATGTGCTTATACGAGACTTCAGTTCATTCCCTCGCAACTTTCTAGCTTTCCTCTTATCCATCGCAGTCTGTACCACAATCTCGGTTAATACTCTGCTTGGCTTGATGTGCTTTTACGAGACTTCAGTTCATTCCCTCGTGTCTTTCTAGCTTTCTTCTTATCCATCCCAGTCGGTGCCACAATCTCTGTTATTACTCTACTTGGCGTTATGTTCTTTTACGAGGCTGATATTTGTATACATTCCCGTGTCTTTCTGGCCGACTTCTTCTCCTCCACGGCCTGCAGCAGCCCTCCCGCCGTGCCTAGTTCATGCTCATCACCCACTGCCGTCCTCAACTCCCCTTTTGTGGCATAGCACGAGTTAAATGGAGACTATTTTATATCGTCGTTTTCATCCTTTCTTTTTTCTTTATTTTTCATTTATCTTCTTTGTTATCCTTTCTTTCTTTTTCCCTTCTTTATTTTTCTTTCTTCCTTCATTCATTCATTCTCTCCTATCTTTATTTATTTATATCCTTCCTTCTTTCTTTCTTCATTCCTCTGTGCTTGCTTTGCTTGTCTTATTTTTTTTTTCTTTTTTATGACAATTTGCATCTCCGCTACTTTCTTTCTTTCCTTCCTTCCTTCCTTCCTTCCTTCCTTCCTTCCTTCCCACTCTCTTTCTTTCCTTCCTTCCTTCCTTCCTTCCTTCCCACTCTTTCCTTCCTTCCTTCCTTCCTTCCTTCCCACTCTCTTTCCTTCCTTCCTTCCTTCCTTCCTTCCTTCCCACTCTCTTTCTTTCCTTCCTTTCTTCCTTCCTTCCCACTCTCTTTCCTTCCTTCCTTCCTTACTTACCACTCTCTTTCTTTCCTTCCTTCCTTCCTCCCTTCCCACTCTCTTTCTTTCCTTCCTTCCTTCCTCCCTTCCCACTCTCTTTCTTTCCTTCCTTCCTTCCCACTCTTTCTTTCCTTCCTTCCTTCCTCCCTTCCTTCTTTCCCACTCTTTCTTTCCTTCCTTCCTTCCTTCCCACTCTCTTTCCTTCATTCTTTCCACCCTTCCCACTCTCTTTCTTTCCTTCCTTCCTTCCTTCCTTCCTTCCTTCCCACTCTGTCTTTCCTTTCTTCCTTCCTTCCTTCCCACTCTCTTTCTTTCCTTCCTTCCTTCCTTCCTTCCCACTCTCTTTCTTTCCTTCCTTCCTTCCTTCCTTCCCACTCTTTCTTTCATTCCTTCCTTCCTTCCTTCCTTCCTTCCTTCCTTCCTTCCTTCACCCCCCTTTCTTCTTTCCTTCCTTCCTTCCTTCCTTCCCACTCTCTTTCTTTCCTTCCTTCCTTCCTTCCTTCCTTCCTTCCTTCCTTTCCTTCCTTCCTTCCTTCCCACTCTCTTTCTTTCCTTCCTTCCTTCCTTCCTTCCTTCCCACTCTCTTTCTTTCCTTCCTTCCTTCCTTCCTTCCTTCCCACTCTCTTTCTTTCCTTCCTTCCTTCCTTCCCACTCTCTTTCTTTCCTTCCTTCCTTCCTTCCTTCCTTCCTTCCCACTCTCTTTCTTTCCTTCCTTCCTTCCTTCCCACTCTCTTTCTTTCCTTCCTTCCTTCCTTCCTTCCTTCCTTCCCACTCTCTTTCTTTCCTTCCTTCCTTCCTTCCTTCCCACTCTCTTTCCTTCCTTCCTTCCTTCCCACTCTCTTTCTTTCCTTCCTTCCTTCCTTCCTTCCTTCCTTCCCACTCTTTCATTCCTTCATTCCTTCCTTCCTTCCTTCCATCCCTCTGTCTTTCCTTCCTTCCTTCCTTCCTTCCTTCCCACTCTCTTTCTTTCCTTCCTTCCTTCCTTCCTTCCTTCCTTCCTTCCTTCCCACTCTCTTTCTTTCCTTCCTTCCTTCCTTCCTTCCTTCCTTCCTTCCCACTCTCTTTCTTTCCTTCCTTCCTTCCTTCCTTCCTTCCTTCCCACAATCTTTCTTTCCTTCCTTCCTTCCTTCCTTCCTTCCTTCCTTCCCTCTCTTTCCTTCCTTCCTTCCTTCCTTCCTTCCCACTCTCTTTCTTTCCTTCCTTCCTTCCTTCCCTCCCCTTTTCTTTCCTTCCTTCCTTCCTTCCCTCTCTCTTTCCTTCCTTCCTTCCTTCCTTCCTTCCCACTCTCTTTCTTTCCTTCCTTCCTTCCTTCCTTCCTTCCTTCCCACTCTCTTTCTTTCCTTCCTTCCCACTCTCTTTCTTTCCTTCCTTCCTTCCCACTCTCTTTCTTTCCTTCCTTCCTTCCTTCCTTCCTTCCCACTCTCTTTCTTTCCTTCCTTCCTTCCTTCCTTCCTTCCTTCCTTCCTTCCCACTCTCTTTCTTTCCTTCCTTCCTTCCTTCCTTCCTTCCCACTCTCTTTCTTTCCTTCCTTCCTTCCTTCCTTCCTTCCCACTCTCTTTCTTTCCTTCCTTCCTTCCTTCCCACTCTCTTTCTTTCCTTCCTTCCTTCCTTCCTTCCTTCCCACTCTCTTTCTTTCCTTCCTTCCTTCCTTCCCACTCTCTTTCTTTCCTTCCTTCCTTCCTTCCTTCCTTCCCACTCTCTTTTTTTCCTTCCTTCCTTCCTTCCTTCCTTCCTTCCCACTCTCTTTCTTTCCTTCCTTCCTTCCTTCCTTCCTTCCTTCCCACTCTCTTTCTTTCCTTCCTTCCTTCCTTCCCACTCTCTTTCTTTCCTTCCTTCCTTCCTTCCTTCCCACTCTCTTTCTTTCCTTCCTTCCTTCCTTCCTTCCTTCCTTCCTTCCCACTCTCTTTCCTTCCTTCCTTCCTTCCTTCCCACTCTCTTTCTTTCCTTCCTTCCTTCCCACTCTCTTTCTTTCCTTCCTTTCGTCCTTCCTTCGTTTCTTTCTTTCCTTCCTTCCTTCCTTCCTTCATTCATTCCTTCCCACTCTCTTTCTTTCCTTCCTTCCTTCCTTCCCACTCTTCTTCCCTTCCTTCCTTCCTTCCTTCCTTCTTTCTTTCTTTCTTCCTTCTTTCTTTCCTTCCTTCCTTCCTTCCTTCCCTCCTTCCTTCCTTCCTTCCTTCCTTCCTTCCAACCCTGTCTCTCTCCCTTCCTTCCTTCCTTCCTTCCTTCCTTCCTTCCTTCCCACTCTCTTTCTTTCCTTCCTTCCTTCCTTCCTTCCTTCCTTCCCACTCTCTTTCTTTACTTCCTTCCTGCCTTCCTTCCCACTCTTTCTTCCTTCCTTCCTTCCTTCCCACTCTTTCTCTTTCCTTCCTTCCTTCCTTCCTTCCTTCCTTCCCACTCTCTTTCCTTCCTTCCTTCCTCCATTCCAACCCACTTACTTTCCTTTCTTCATTCCTTCCTTCCTTCCTTCCCACACTCTGTCTTTCCTTCCTTCCTACCTTCCTTCCTTCCCACTCTCTGCCTTCCTTCGTTCCTTCCTTCCTTCCTTCCCTTCGCTCTTTCCTGCCTTCCTTCCTTCCTTCCTTCCTTCCCACTCTCTTTCTTTCCTTCCTTCCTTCCTTCCTTCCTTCCCACTCTCTTTCTTTCCTTCCTTCCTTCCTTCCTTCCTTCCCACTCTCATTCTTTCTTTCCTTCCTTCCTCCCTTCCCACTCTCTTTCTTTCCTTCCTTCCCACTCTCCTTCCTTCCTTCCTTCTTTCCTTCCTTCCGTCCTTCCTTCCTTCCTTCCCACTCTCTTTCCTTCCTTCCTTCCTTCTTTCCCACTCTCTTTCTTTCCTTCCTTCCTTCCTTCCTTCCTTCCCACTCTCTTTCTTTCCTTCCTTCCTTCCTCCCTTCCCACTCTCTTTCTTTCCTTCCTTTCCACTCTCCTTCCTTCCTTCCTTCTTTCCTTCCTTCCGTCCTTCCTTCCCACTCTCATCGCTCTTCCATGCATTCTTCATTGTGCCGGCCATTCCGTAACTACTCTTTCTCTTTATGACAGCACCAATTTACATCCCCATTACTTTCTATCCTCCCACCTTCCTTCCTCCATACTGTGCTTCTCGTTCTCTCCCCCTCCTCCTCCTCCTCCTCCTCCTCCTCTTCCCCCTCCTCCTCTGCCGAAAGTTTATATTACTATCTCAACTATTTCGTATCTTTCTTCTCCTTCCTATGTTGTGCTTTCTGTTATGTTCTCTTCCTCTTCCTCTTGCGCCACCTGCTATTTTCTGTCTTCCTTCCTTCCTTCCTCCATACTGTGTCTCTCGTTCTGTCCTCCTCCTCCTCCTCCTCCTCCAGAGAACAACTGACTGAGTTCTGTGGACGAAGTATCAAGAACAGGAGACGCTACTGTATTTCTGGTGCAAAACTACAAGATATAGAAGAAGCGGCAGACCTCGTCTCAGACCGCACGGAACAGGACACACTCTTTGTTTTGCACGCTGGCACGAACAACGTTCAAACAATGCGCACGGAGGAAATTTTAGCCGACTACCGACGAGTAATCCGCCGCTACAAGGAGAAGTCACGCCACATCATTGTCTCCGGGATTCTTCCGAGAATCAACGCCTTCACAGGCTTCCACAGAAAGGCGTCAAACATCAACAACAGACTGAAGCACCTCTGTCAGGACGAGGAAGTTTCGTTCGCAAATGTGTGGGATCATTTCTTTGACAACCCCGACCTTTTCCGTCCTGACGGTCTTCACCTCAATGCGATTGGCTCAGCACGGCTTGGTAGGCTGCTGAACGAGGAAGTACTTCTGTACTCAAAAAACTCCGAGCGCGGGAGGGGCACCAAAGTATCGTAAACAACCAACCAGTAGAGCCCGCCCATCATACACCAACGCCCCCAACAGAAAACACACGCAGACACCGGACTACTGTGCCTCGAAGCACTGAAGTCAAGAAGGACATTTCTGTCCTATACACCAACGCGCGGAGCTTAATACCCAAACGGGATGAGTTACTTGCCTACGTTGACGTAGAAAGTCCGGACGTGATTGCCATCACCGAAACATGGGCCACCTCTGACCACCTAATGACCGAATTCTCAATTCCAGGCTACGAGAGCTTCTACAAAAACAGACTTCACAAGAAAGGAGGAGGTGTTATCTGTTACGTCAAGAACAAATACCCTGCCGTGGAAGTAACCAAAGGAGACTCAGAGAAATATGACACAGTATATGTTGAACTGGAGACTAGCAAGCACAACAAAATAACGATTGGAACCGTTTACAGACCTCCAAAGCAACAAGCAGCGGACGACGAAGCGCTGTACGAGGAAATTCACACCGTAACGCAAAACAAGCAATCAGTCATTTTCGGGGACTTTAACTGTGCCAACATTGACTGGACCACGATGATTTTTTTTTTTTTTTTTTTTTACAGCAAAGGAGACAGCTCAAGGGCACAAAAAAGTAAACATTAATAAAAAAAAAAAGCCCGCTACTCGCTGCTCCTAAAAAGAATCCAAAGAGGTGGCCGAAAGATAAGTCAGTTTCGGGAGGAGAGGTGTCCTGATACCCTCCTCTTGAAAGAGTTCAAGTCGTAGGCAGGAGGAAATACAGATGAAGTTTGTTCCAGAGTTTACCAGCGTGAGGGATGAAAGAGTGAAGATGCTGGTTAACTCTTGCATAAGGGGTTTGGACAGTATAGGGATGAGCATGAGTAGAAAGTCGAGTGCAGCGGGGCCGCGGGAGGGGGGGAGGCATGCAGTTAGCAAGTTCAGAATAGCAGTCAGCGTGGAAATATCGATAGAAGATAGAAAGAGAGGCAACATTGCGGCGGAATTTAAGAGGTAGAAGACTATCAGTATGAGGAGGAGAGCTGATGAGACGAAGAGCCTTTGCCTCCACTCTGTCCAGAAGAGCTGTGTGAGTGGAGCCCCCCCACACATGAGATGCATACTCCATACTCGGGAGGGTAACAGATTGCTCGAAATGTTAGAAGACACTTTTCTTACTCAGATTGTTACCCAACCGACGAGGGAAAATAACATATTAGACCTAGTACTCGTGAGTGATTCAGATCTCACACGTGAATGTCAAGTCGGCGAAAAGCTGGATGGTTGCGACCATCACCTAATTCGCCTAAAAATCAGAACAGACCATGAACTCACCGAAAACACGCCCAAGATTCCAGACTACAAAAGAGCCAATTTTAATTTCGCTCGTGAGCTGCTAACCCGGACAACTTGGGAACCCATGACCTACACTCCTGTGGACGGAGCGTGGAATGGCTTCAAGAACAAACTCCTGGAGGTAGAGAGAACAACTGTTCCCATGAAGACAAGGAGAACAAATAATGCCACAAGCCCACCATGGATGACTACCCAGGTTCGACGGGCGATTAATTTAAAGAAGAGAAAATACAACTCGCTCAAAGAAAACGGCACTGACGAGGCACGCGAACAATACCATCAAAGCCTCAGAGCTTGCAGAACACCCATTCGCCAGCGTAAACGCGACTATGAAAAGCAAATTGCACGCGAAGCCAAGTCCAACCCGAAAAAGTTCTTCACGTATATAAGAACCAAAAAGAAGACAAAAAGCAATATCGGTCCTTAAAAGATGAAAGTGACGTACTAACACAGGACAGTAGACAAATGGTCGAAATCCTAAACAGAAACTTCGCGTCTGTGTTCACGGTCGAGAATACCCAGTCCGTACCCGAGAGCCCTACCCCACCGATGGGAAACACTCCCCTAGAAATTGGCACAATCGAAGAACGGGATGTGAAGAAGTACCTAGACAAACTCGAGACAAACAAGTCCACCGGACCCGACGACTTGTCACCCAGGCTGCTCAAGGAACTCAAGCAGCAAATCCTCAAGCCACTCACCACCATCTACAATCTGTCACTACAACAAAACAAAGTCCCAAAGACTGGAAACAAGCGAATGTAACTCCGATCTACAAAAAGGGAGACAAAAGTGTGGCCCTAAACTACAGACCAATCAGCCTGACCTCTGTGGCGGGAAAAATCCTCGAGAAGATCATCAGAGACAAACTCGTTAGGTTCCTTGAAGACAACAACATCATTTCCGATGCTCAGCACGGTTTCAGGAACAAGCGCTCATGCTTAACCAATTTATTGGACTTCTTCCAAGGTATCTATGAAAACTGGGATAATCATATCCCCAGCGATGTTATATATCTAGACTTTCAGAAAGCCTTTGACAAAGTGCCACACGAAAGACTCCTCAAGAAACTCAAGTCAGCGAGATTAGGCTGCAATCTGACAGCGTGGATCAAGGACTGGCTCACTGGAAGAAAACAACGAGTTGTACTCAACGGACAGGCCTCCGAGTGGCTCCCGGTCACAAGTGGAGTGCCACAGGGGTCAGTGCTGGGACCCATACTTTTCATCATATATATCAACGACCTAGAACTAGGATTGAAATCCAATCTTTCAAAATTTGCCGACGACACAAAGGTGGGTGGGAAGGCCCTCACAACGGCAGACTGCGAAATTATCCAGAGAGACCTGGACCAGATCACTCGGTGGTCAGAAAAATGGCAGATGTCCTTCAACACTGCCAAATGTAAAGTAATGCATATCGGATCCAGAAACAGCAACCACATACCACATGGGTGGCGAACCACTACATGTTGTGCAAGAGGAAAGAGACCTCGGGGTCACCATCAGCAGTGACTTGAAACAAATAAAACACTGCAAGTCCGCCTGTAAGAAAGCCAATACAATGCTTGGGTTCATATCGAGGAACTTCGAATACAAGACGCCGGGAGTTATGTTATCCTTGTACAATTCGCTGGTAAGGCCCCACCTGGAATACACCGTGCAATTCTGGTCTCCTAATTACAGGAAAGACATTGAATTACTTGAGAGAGTACAGCGCCGCGCCACGAAGATGATACCATCACTGAGGACGAAGCCCTATGAAGAGCGACTCGAGCGACTCAACCTCTTCACGTTGGAAAAGAGACGCCTGCGGGGAGACATGATACAAGTCTTTAAGTACCTGAACAAGCTCAGCAACGTTGATCACTCCAAACTCTTCACGCTACAAACCAACCTGAGAACAAGAAACAACGGAAAAACAATTCAAGCAAGGCGATGCAATACCGACATCGGCAGGAGTTATTTCTCGAATAGAGTTGTTCGCCACTGGAACAGCCTTCCTGCTGAAGTGGTTAGCGCAGAGACCATCAACTCCTTCAAGAAACGCATTGATCGCCACTTTGCTGCATCGGGAGTGAACTGAACGCTCCCAAGAGTAGATACACAAGTGCTTTAATCCTTCCCTGCAAGCCACTCCTATGGCAAACGGATTGATTGAATCACTGAACGCAGGCAGCCTAGTAATGAGCCAACAGGCTTTCTGCTGCCTGCTAGTCCATGTTTCCATGTTTCTCCTCTTCTAGCGATGTTTTACTTTAAGATCTCAATTATTGTCTATCTTTCTCCTTCTTCCCATACTCTTCTGTCCTCTTCCTCTTCCTCTTGAGTTTACGATCTCCACTCCCTTCTACCTTCCTCTTCCTTTCTATGCCTCGCTGTACGTTCTGTTCCCTTCTGCTTCCTCCTCTTCACTTTATTATTTCCACTTTTTTCTAACTTCCTCCTTCCCATCCTTGTACGTTCTGTTATTTCCCTCCAGCGACACTTCAGTTTACGGTCCCCACTCCTTTCTATCTTCCTCCTTCTCCTCCGCCTCTTCTTCCTTCTTTCCATCCTCGCTCCACACCAACACTACCATCAGTATCACCAGCTACGACGAGACATCTTTTTACCCTTTTACTTCCTCTCCTAGTGATCCTATTTTGCTTGCTTACGATCCCCACTTTTTCTTATCTTCCTCCTTATTCTTCCCATGCTCGCTTCACACCACCACCAGCATCATCACCGAATAGGAAGGAGACAAGTTCTTACCCTTATACTACGTCTCCTACTCCTAGTGTCCTTATTTTGCTTGCTTACGATCCCCACTCTTTCCTATCTTCCTCCTCCTCCTCCTCCTTCTTCCCATGCTCGCTTCACACCGCCAGCATCATCACCAGCTACAAGGAGACATGTTTTTACCCATTTACCACCTCACCAGTGTTCCTACTTTGCTTGCTTGCCATCCTGTGCTTCCCTTTTACGAGACTGTTGACATTACGCTTATTTTCTGTCTTCTTTCCTCTCCTTTCCTTTCCTTTCCTTCAGTCTACCTTTCCTTTCCTTTCCTTTCCTTCCTCTCCTTTCCTTTCCTTTCCTTCAGTCTACCTTTCCTTTCCTTTCCTTTCCTTCCTCTCCTTTCCTTCCCTTTCCTTCAGTCTACCTTTCCTTTCCTTTCTTTCCTTTCCTTTCCTTTCCTTTCCTTTTCTTCAGTCTACATTTCCTTTCTTTTTCTCTTCTTTCCTTCAGTCTTCCTTTCCTTTCCTTTCCTTCAGCCTACCTTTTCTTTCTTTTCCTTCCTTCCTTCCACTCCTTTCCTTTCCTTTCCTTCAGTCTGCATTTCCTTTCTTTTTCTTTCCTGTCCTTCCCTTTCCTTCAGTCTATATTTCCTTTCCTTTCCTTTCCTTTCCTTCAGTCCAAGTATAGTTGAAGAGCGGTAAAGGGAAGGAAGGAGGGAAGGAAGGAAGGTAGGCAGAAAATAACGGAGATGAAAATTTTGTAGTCTCTTAAGAAGAAAAATAGTCACAAGACCACAAGCAAAGCAAACACAGAAAGAAGGAAAAAGGCAAGATAGAAAGATAAAGAAGGAAAGAAAGAAATAAGAAACACTTGGAACGAGTATCTTCATAGCGCCTTCACCCCCTCAACAACCTTTCCCATTGACACCCTATTCACACCATCTTTACTTCCTGTCTTCCCTCCTTCCCTCCTTTCCTTTCCTTCACCTGCCAACAAGACAAGTCCACTTCAATCTCCTTAACCAGAGTCTTCGTGTCACCCTCACCCCTTCCACAAACACTGCCGCTGACAACCAATTGACATCATCTTTATCTTGTATCTTCCTTTCTTCTTTTCCTTCCTTTTCCTCACCTGCCAACAAGAGACAAGTCCACTCCACTCACCTTAACCAGTCTTATTACCACCCTCACCCCCTCAACAAGCACCAATACTAACACCCTATTCACATCATCCTTATTTTCTACCTTCCTTCCTTTCTTCCTTTTCTTTATCTGCAACAAGAGACAAGTCCACTCCACTCACCTTATCCAGAGTCTTATTACCACCCTCACCCCCTCAACAGGCACTAATACTAACACCCTATTCACATCATCCTTATTTTCTACCTTACTTCCTTACATCCTTCCTTCCTTTCCTTCCTTTTCTTTACCTGCAACAAATGACAAGTCCACTCCACTCACGTCAACCAGAGTCTTATTACCACCCTTACCCCCTCAACAAGCATTAATACTAACACCCTATTCATATCATCTCTAATTTCTACCTTACTTCCTTCCTTCCTTCCTTTCCTTCACCTGCGACAAGAGACGGGTCCACTCCACTCCCCTGAAACCAGCATCACCCTTACCCTCTTCACAAACACTAATACTAACATCCTATTCACATCATCTTTATTTTCTATCTTCCTCTCCATTCTTTCCTTCACCTGCCACAAGAGACCACTCCACTCCAATCCACCGGCGCCCTCACCCACTCCACGACCAATACCGCTGACAACTCCCATCTCCGCAATTGCCATCTTCTGCCGACTCGCATGCATCGTCGACCGCCAACACAACACAACACAACACCGCCACTCAGGTATTGCCACAACCTCACCTCACCACGCACCATTCTTTCTTCCCACCACCACCACGAGAAAGATTTTGAACTGGCAAGCCCCACCGTCATCTTAGATGCACTAACCAGTAAGGGAATTCGAGGCCATTTACTTCGGTGGATCCGCAGCTTCCTCTCTGATCGTCGAGCTTGCGTCCAGTTTCAGGGTCATGTATCTGCTCCCCGCCCTCACCACCTAGGCACGCCTCAAGGAAGCATTTTGAGTCCCTTCCTATTCAACATCCTCCTGGAAGGACTCTTTTCTGTTTCATATGGACGCAATGTTCGTTTGCTGTGCTATGCAAATGATCTCGCCCTGGTTATCCCTCGCCATCACTGCTACGACCTCGCGTCAACCGCCCGTACCCTTCTACATCGCCGCTGCACCGAACTTGGCCTCAAGATCAATTCTGATAAGAGCAAGTACATGACTTTTGGGTTTCCCCCACTTCCGAGGCCACTGTTCTTGGATAACACTGCCATAGAATCAGTTAACACATACCAGTACCTGGGAGTGTGGCTAGATCGTTCCCTCAGCTTTAGACCCCACGTCAGGTACTTGAGGGAACGTGCCACTGCCCGCATCAGAGTTCTTAGAACCATCTCCTGCCAAGGAAAGGGCGCATCTTCCAAAATCAAAAGAACAGTTTATATTCCTGCTATCCGCTCGCTTGTTGACTATTGTGCCCCATGCCTACCACGGCTCCCCAACTCCCTTGTCTCCTCGCTCGAAGTGCTACAAAATGAGGCCATGCGCATCATCCTCCGAGCCCCAAGATAGACGCAGCTCTCCACCCTTAGAGCAGAGTGTGGCCTTCCATCACTCCACCGTCGTATTAAAGCAAGGATCTCCGTGACAGCCGCCCAGTTCATCCGCAGACACCCTACCGAGCCTGTCACAACACAGATACAACAAGCCTTCCAGCAACCCCCCAATTCTGCTTCACGTAGCTGGATCCACGCCATAGTCAACGCTGCCCGTCACCTCGGCACCTCCCAACCAACCCAACCCAACCTATTCGCCACCCGCTCCTTGGGCCCCTCCACTTTGTGAGTACATCCTGCCACGCAGCCGTCGCCCAAGGGCAGCATTCGCAGTCCTTCTCCACCAAGAGAGCCTTGAGCAGACTGCCAGCCTCTCCACCTCTCATTCCTTACACTATTACACTGATGGTTCAGTAGATGAGAAGGGTACTGCTGGAGCTGCGTTTGTGTGCGGCAGCCACACGCATGCCTTCAGGCTCAGCACGGGCACGTCCATCTTCCAGGCTGAGCTCATAGCAATTCACCAAGCCCTTCGGCACGCCAACAACACGCATAACACCACTATTGTGCTGCACAGCGACTCACTCTCTGCCTTGAAAGCACTCAGACAAACAAACTTTGCAGATAACGTGCATCTCCTTACCTCCATCCAAAAAGAGATGCACACACTCAGCATGGCGAACAACACTATCAAGCTACACTGGGTGTCTGGCCATGTGGGCATCTTGGGCAACGAGAGAGCCGCTCGTAGTGCAACGCAGCGCACAGATCCAGATACCACCACTCATCTCAGTCTGGCTCAGATAAAATCTCAGGTCAATGCAGCAGCCTTTCGGTCCATCTCACTTGACTTGAGGGATCACGTTGCCACATGCTCTCGTTCCGCCACTTACTACACAACAGCCACCAAACAAGAGCCTTTAGTCCTCCCTCCCAGGACAGCTCCGCACCTTGTCCACCACCTACACAGGCTGCGGCTCGGATTTCTGTGTGCATCACAAATTTATGACCCCCCTGAACCTTGTGAGCACTGCCTTGAGGAGGACCATGAACCTTTTCTCCACTATATGCTCCGATGCCCAGTCACGCAGCATCTCCGCAATTACCCTCAAGACCAAAATGCATCAGATACAGAAAAAGCTGCAGCAGTCGTCGCCTCGTCGAGGACTGAGTCACTTCTTGCCCTCTGCAAAAATTATCCTCCACCGCGCTGAGTTCCCATAATTTACTGCTCTTCACTGACGGGCTCATAGGTTAGCCCGTGTCTACCTCAAAAGAGGCAATATTAACAACAACAACCACCACCACCGCCACCATCACCACCATCCGCATCCCTTCCTCTCAAACACAACGGACATCCTCCTCCTCACATCCTCCTTCTCTTTCAATATGTGCGGGTAAGAATATCGGTTTCGGATTTCAACAATAACGAAGAAACCATCCCTTCCCTGCCCTCCCTTCCCTTCTTTCTCACTTTCTCCAATACATCATCTCGGAAAACAACAGCGGGCTCAGACACCACAAGACGGTATACGCTCTCACGGAAACTAATCTAAATCGGTCCCAGATAAAACTAGAATTGGGAGCTTGCTTAGTACTTGAAAACCATCCCTTCCCTTCCCTTACTTCCCTCTCCTTTACCAATACATCATCTAGAAAAACAACAGCGGGCTCAGACACCACAAGACGGTACATTCGCTCTCACGGAAACTAATCTAAATCGGTCTCAGATAAAACTTTAATCACAACTTTTCTCAATATATACTTCAACTGCGTGATGTGAAAAGGTTAAAGTTCACGATCTGGGTTACTGTATATATATTAGCTTTGAGAGTTTGTTTAAATTGATATTGGTCTTATATATTCATGCGGCATTGAGTATTGGTAAGGGTGTGTGTGTGTGTGTGTGTGTGTGTGTGTGTGTGTGTGTGTGTGTGTGTGTGTGTGTGTGTGTGTGTGTTGTTTTGCTAATCTGGTTGCAAGTCTGATTTGTTTTCTCTTCATTTGTTTGTAGCTTTAAAATCTACTTCGTCAGCCTCCGTAAGTATTGTTTTGTGCGTGTGTGTGTGTGTGTGTGTGTGTGTGTGTGTGTGTGTGTGTGTGTGACTATTTTGTTTGCTAGTCTCTGTGCAACTCTGATTTGTTCTTCAATTAATCTGTTTGCATCTTTGAATCTGCTTCGCCAACCTCCCAAACCCTCTATCATACGGTAAGAGGTTGGTGTTGATTTGTGCTCTAAATAAATTATAGCAATACCCAAGTCAGGACAACCAGGAATATCGACACCCATCCTTAGTAGCCTGCCATGTAAAGCAAAGGTGGAAGGCGATTCACTGCTCCTTTGAGATAAAAAATATGGATAAAAGAACATGTAATCAAAGACTCCGGCTCTTCAGAAGGCAGCTTATGAGGCGGGACACATAAACAGGAGTAGAGCGGGATAAAGAGAATATATAAAGCAAATAAAACAAGGCGGAAGGAAAAAAATAGATAGAGAGACGTTTAATGACTGACTGACAAAGAGAACGGGAAGGAACCTGAATAGAAATGAGAGGACGTGACAGCGGCAGGAAGGTGGATATATACAAGACCCAGCGAGTAAAAATAAAGTGTCTGCGAGTGTGAATTATACGCCTCATTAACTGACAACTTAACTAAATGACCTGCGCAAGGGTTATACATACTAATATTATATGAGGCATTCTTAAGGCCGATAAATCTAAAGCCCTTATTCTCAGAGGCTTTCGGGTCTCATAACTAATATTTCCCAAGGCCATACTGGAGATTAGTCTGGTTCTCATGAGTGTTTTTTCGAGTCCATGGTGCAGAAGTCTTGCCAAACTACTACTAGGCTATTAAAACTACCCATGGAAGTACCAACACAACCTTTATGAAAGTCTTAACTATTTCCCAAGGCCACAAAGGAGGTTAGTCGGGTTCCTATGAGTTTTTTCGAGTTCACGGTGCAGAAGCCTTGCCAAACTACCACTGGGCTATTAAAACTACCCATGGAATTACTAGCACAACCTCAACAAAAGCCTTATCATATGTGAGTCTAAGAAATTATTAGGAATATAAACCTGAGATCATAGCATTAGAAACAAGAATGATACGAATGAAATATTATAGAAACTAATACGGACAATTATGGAAATTAGGAGACAATACGGTATTGAATAGTGAAGGAATTGCAAGGTGGAATACGCCCCATAATGAACACCACTGAGTGAAGGGAACCGAACCCGGTCCTTCTGAGTATAGGTCGGGGCAGCATACCAAGTGCGCCACCGATAAGCTAAAAGGTTACCACGCCAGACTCCACTTCTGCGACCTATGGGCACTCAGTGGTGTTCATTATGGATTTTTTTACTGTGTCAATGCAGTTTCCCACGTGCAAAGGGGGAGTACTTTAACATGACAACATAAGAAACACGAGGATTTTGGAAGAGGCTAGTCGATAGCTCTATACAAGGCACCTCCTGTACCTAACCCAACCTAACTTCACTACCAATGAATTTATGTAATCTTTTATCTTATTACTGTTCATCTTAATACCGCCATTTCTTCTTTTTTCTATCTATCTTTCCATCTATAAATCAATCAATCGATCAATCAATGTATCACTCTATCTATCTATGAGGACTGATACCTTTTAGGTATCAGTCCTCATTGCCATGTGTTCTAATGTAAATGTATGAAATCCAATAATATGAAAGTTATGTATGCTCATGGCAATAAATTATTATTATTATTATTATTATTATTATTATTATTATTATTATTATTATTATTATTATTATCATTATCTATTATATTTCTACTTCTAATCTATTCTATCATTTATTCGCTATCCTATTTACCTTTTATCGCCTCTTCACTATAATCTTAAACGTCTTTCCTCCATTTCGTGTTTTTCTTCGTTTCTTAACAAGGTCGTTCACGTGTCACTGAAATTATATGTAAAACTACGGAGAGGCGGCGACGCGTCCTCCCCCGCGGCGGCGACAGCTCCACGACGGTCCCGCCCCCCCGGGCCGCGACGGGGCGAGGGTCAAATTTCACGCTGGTTCTTGAGAATGTTTTTATGAATGTTTATGTGCCAGAAATTAATGAAGAATATGAAGTTAAAGTTATGATCATACTTTAATCACTAATTTCAACAGATGTAGCTTTTTTGTAGTTCCATTAGTAAACAAAAAAAATAATGTTGATTAATTAAATAGATAGATAGATAGATAGATAGATAGATAGAGATAAATTTGTTACCAGAGCTTATTAAAATGGGTGAGGTTAAAGTTATTATTCTACTTTAATCACTAGTAATTTCAACAGATACATCCATTTTGGGGTACTTCCTTCATTTAACGCAAACAGCTATACTTATAAAACAATGTCATACTTTCAACCAAAAACAATGCCCTGTTTTACACTAACCTGCGCTTCGTTGTGCCTTGCCATATTACTCTTTACATCATTTCTTACGTGACAGTTCTTACATAATCATAATGGATTGGGTGTGTAAGAATGTTATAATAAGGCTTTGGTAGAGGTTGTATTAGTAGTATTTCCATGTGCAGTTTCTTTAGCCTACATAGTGATAGTTTGACAAGGCTCTGCACCATGAACGTGAAAAACACTCACGAGAACCCGATTAATCTCCTTTGTGACCTTTAGAAATGTTTGTTGTAAGAGCCGAAAGCGTCTGAGAACAAGGGACTACGATTAAAACATTATGAATAGGGAAATGAAAGAAGACAAAATATGGAACCGTGGCAGGATTGAGTACTGAAGAGGAGTCACCAGGGACACATGGATGCAAGGTTAAAGGGCGATGTTAGTGACGGTAAAAGTGAAGGAGGAGAAGAACAGACGGTCGGTACATCATTAATAATACTGCCTTGGTAACATGGTCTCCTCAACGCGGTTCAGCCTTGGCACATCAACGACACAGAAACACAGAGCTCTCATGGACACCACTTCCTTGTCTTTTCTATATATTTTGCTTGCTTTCTCCCTTTCTTTCTCTCTTCATCCATTCACTCTTACCTTCCTCCCTCCCTTCCTTCCTTCCGTCCTTAAATTCTTCCTTCCTTCCTATCTCCCATTCTTTCTTTTTCTTTTCTTTTTTACTCGTTTTCTATCTATCTTTCTTTCTTTATCCATTCATCCATTCATCCTTCCTTCCTTTCTTTCTTTCTTTCTTTTTTTCTTTCTTTCTTTCTTTCTTTCTTTCTTTCTTTCTTTCTTCCTTCCTTCCTTTTTTTCTTCATTCATTCATTCTTACCTTCCTTCCATCCTTCTTCCTTCCTTCTTTCCTTCATCACACACGTCAACTCACCTGCAAAATGAAAAAGAGAGAAACAAAATTACCAAAACGTTAAAAAAATAAACAAAATACATATAAAAATACCTTCCGAGACCCATTTCGTAAGTATTGTATCATTATTTGTCTGGGTCGCCATTTAAACTCATCCTGTTATAAAATTGCATTGTCTCTCAGCTTCTTCCTCTGCCTCCATTTTAATAAGTGTTGAGGGTTCCCTGACATGCCGTAGTAAAGACACGTCCCCTTGATTTAAACAGGTGTTCCCGTTATGTATATGTGTTACACTCACAGCAACCTCCACTACCTCGCTACCCTCACCACCAAGATATAGAAGTACACGGTCTCTATAACCATTTGCCGAAGTAGCCTAGACACGAGTTCCCTTAACTTCCAATAGGTGTTCACTTTTATCTATGTTACAGTCTCCGCCACCACCTCAGCCTTCACTACCTTGCTACCCCCGCCACAAAGATACAGAGAGGGTACACGGTCTCCTCTCTCTGTACCTTGCTCCCCGCCACAGCCTCCCTCGACACGCTGTCTGTCTACCTGCCTCTGATCGACAACAGAGAACGAAAATATTCAGACACCCCAATCTACAGAGCAATTTCTAGACGTCACACAGCCACTGCATTGTAATGTTGCTGTGTGCGTTTCTACGTAGGTTCCTATTCTCAGCCGCTTTCGGCTCTCACAACAACGATTTTCAAAGGCCACAAAGGAGATTAGTCGAGTTCTCGTGAGTGTTTTTCATATTCCTTGTGCAGAAACCTTGTTAAACTACCACTAGGCTCATAAAACTACCCGTGAAATACTAACACAACCTCCAAGAAAGGCTTATCAAATGTGTGTGTGTAAGCCCCGAATTGCTTGAGAACGTGGGCATAAAACATTCATCTAAAAATGTGTGGGGGACTAAGACACATATTCTCAAACATTTCCGGGCTTACACACCCACTTTTGATAGGGCTGTCGTAAGTGGAGGTTGTGTTAGTCTTTCCATGGGTAATTTTATGAGCCAAGTGATAGTTTGACAAGGCTTCTGCACCATGAACGTAAAAAACACTCCTGAAAACCTGCATAGCCTCCTTCATGGCCTTTGAAAATACCTGTGCGACAGCCAAAAGAGTCTGAGAGAATAGGATACCTAGCAAACCTCATCAGTAGACCTAAAAAATGCAAAAAATACAAAAATATAATAAACGGAGCCCACCACGTCTCATTTCCATATAAATTCAATCCACACAATCATTAAACGGCGATAATTCCACTCGTATATCCGATTAGTTTAGTGCGGCTCATTCATATGGAAGCCGGACAGACCGAGGCAATGTTTATGACGGCGGCGGCGGCGGTGGGGACGATGAGGGGGCTGGGGCAGGTGGGCGACGGAGGAGGAGGAGGAAGAGGAGATGGAGCGGGAGAAGGAGGAATATCAGTGGAATAAGGATGGAGGTGATGGAGAAGAAAGGAAACAGAGAAGGTGGAAGAGAAGGAAGAGATGGAGGATAAGAGGAGGAGGAGGAGGAGGAGGAGGAGGAGGAGGAGGAGGAGGAGGAGGAATACATAGGAAAAACAGACACCAGAAAACCTGTCGGTCTATGACACATATGAAAAAGGGTCAGTAAACATTGTATATAGTTGATTCTTAAAACATTATAAAAGCTAGTATTTAATTGGACTCCTCACTATGGGTGAGAAGTAGTTTCAGGGGTAACAGGTAGAGATTCGATCCTCGTTTACCTTCGGTACGGGTGTACTCTCCAGTATCCTGTTATCCTTACTGTTCCCACACCTCACTCATCAGATGTATGTTGCGTACATTAAGTTTTTTCTTTATTCTGTTGTTAACTTACGCTACTTGTAATCTAAGCTGTGGGGGAAAATAACATGACTTCAGGTTGTAGTCGTGCTGCAGTGTGCCTGGAACACACGAAAAAGGGAGGAGGAGGAGGAGGAGGAGGAGGAAGAGGAGAAGGAGAAGGAGAAGGAGGAGTAGGAGGAGGAGGAGGAGGAGGGGGAGGAGGAGGAGGTGGAGGAGGAGGAGGAGGAGGAGGAGGATCTGTGAAATAAAGGAGATAAGAAGAAAATAAAAGTACAGGAGAAAGAACAGGAAAGGAAAGAAGAGGAGAAGGAAGATCAGTGGGAGGAAGATGGAAAAAGACAAAATTATAAGAGGCGGAGGAGGAGGGGGAGGAAACATGGACGAGCAGGCAGCAGAAAGCCTGTTGGCTCATTACAAGGCTGCCTGCTTTCAGTGATTTAATCAATCCGTCAGCCACGGGAGTGGCTTGCGGGAAGGATTAAGGCACTTGTGTACCTATATATTCAGTTCACTCCCGATGCAGCAAAGTGGCGATCAATGCGTTTCTTGAAGGAGTTGATTGTCTCTGCGCTAACCACTTCTGCAGGAAGGCTGTTCCAATGGCGAACAACTCTATTCGAGAAATAACTCCTGCCGATGTCGGTACTGCTTTGCTTGAATTGCTTTTCTATTGTTTCTTGTCCTCGGGTTAGTTTGTAGCGTGAGGAGTTTGGAGTGATCAGCATTGCTGAACTTTTGCTAAGGAGGAGGAGGAACGAAAGGAAGAATTAGGACCAGAAAGAGAAAAAAAATGAGAAAAATCGAAGTGTGTAGCGGCGGGCGACGGACGGCACTCGTGGGAACGGCGGCCCGCACCCCAGCCCTGCCTGCACCGTGACCAGCGGACTACCTGACCCGCTACAGGAAGGGCCGCCGAGGGACGATGATGATGACGAGTGCTTTCCTGCTGCATCCTCGTCCTCGTCCTCCTCCTTCTCCTGTCCTGTGTTGTGTTGTGTTGTGCTGTGTTGTGACGATGATGACGAGTGTTTTCCCGCTGCATCCTCCTCGTCCTCCTCGTCCTGCCTGTGTTGTGTTGTGCTGTGCTTTGTTGTGTTGTGCTGTGCTGTGTTGTGCCTACATATCGGACAGTATCACCATCACCATCCTCGTCACCATCACAAACCACCACCATCATCAAAACAGTCAAAACATTCTAGTCTTTTTGTTTCTGTTCTGCGGCGAAGGTTGCCCAAAACAAACTGCTGTTGCTAAAATAGTCAATGCCTTTCAATCTTATTATTATTTTTTGTTTTTTTGTTGTGTGGCGAAAATCACACACAAAAAAATGCTGTTGCTGGTGAAATAGTTGATACATTTTAATCTTTATATTCTTTTCGTGTGTGGGGGAAACTACCGCGGGACGAGACCTTGATGTTGTTGTTGTTGTTGTTGTTATAGTTACAAGCAGTGTTGCCAAATATATACTAAAGACCACAGAATAAGGGCAAAAATCTATAATCCTGTCAGTAGAGAAATGTTAACGTGCGCGACATTCAACCACATAACCCAACATAACATAGCGTAGCATAATATAATACAGCATAAAATGAGATAACCTAACCTATCCTAATCTAACATAACGTAAGATAACCTAACCTAACATAACATAGCATAAGATAACATATCAACATAACATAACACAACATAACACAGCATACATACCAACGCCACATTACTTATATACTTCCAGCACCTTTTTGGCAGCCTCGAATTTACCCCACCACCACCACCACCACCACCATTATTACCTTCACCTCCATTAACCCAATAGAGTCCGTTCACCCGGTACAAGTAATAGGTCAACGCCACCACCACCACTACCACCACCACCACCACTACTACTACTACTACTACTACTACTACTACTCCAGTTCGTATAATTGGCGCAAATAACATCACATCACCAAAAGCATCACCATCACCACAACTACAATCATCACCACCACCACTACAATCACCATCACCACCACCATCACCACTTACCTTCCCGCATCACCACCACTCCACCACCACCATCACCACCACCACCACCACCACCACCATCACCACCACCACCATCCTCTTCTCCAACACAGAGAGAAAATTGGGAGGATAAATTCATTGCTTTTCCTCCTCCTCCTCCTTCTCTTTTCCCTCCTTCTCTTCCTATTATTCCTCTTATTCCACCCTTCCATTATTGCCTGCCTCACATTCTCTCTCTCTCTCTCTCTCTCTCTCTCTCTCTCTCTCTCTCTCTCTCTCTCTCTCTCTCTCTCTCTCTCTCTCTCTCTCTCTCTCTCTCTCTCTCTCTCTCTCTCTCTCTCTCTCTCTCACCTTTTATCTCGCTGTCTTTATTCCATTTCCAACTCTATTATCTCTACAACTCTATTACACACCCGGCGCCTTTATCTTCCTAAATTTACTTACAGGACATGAAAAGCGCCCGTGCATCTATGTTTCCCTGGTGCTGGGTTGATATTTATATTTTATTTTCATCGACACAAAACATGGAGTGGTATTACGTGTGGGTTTTTTCATAATTCTTTTTTTTTTTTTTTTTTTTTTGTCGTGTGTTTTTGTAGTTTTTTGAGGGAGCACGTTTGTTTGTTTTTTGTTTTTTTCTTTTTTTTGTCATTGTTTTTTTCGTGTTTGTCTTTTTTTTATTTTTTGGAGTAAGTATTTTTGGTCCTGTTTTTCAGGGGTTTTTTTGTCATCGCGTTTCTTTGGTGTGATGTTTTGGTCGTTTTTTTTTTTTTCCTCTTTTGTCGTAGTCAATTTTCATTCTCCTTATTTTTGTATCATTCTTTTTTTTTTTTTTTTTTTGCTCGTTTTTTTGTATCGTTTTGTTGTTTGTTTGTTTTGTGGGAGCGCGTTTTTTTGGTCTTGTTTTTTCATTATATATATATATATATATATATATATATATATATATATATATATATATATATATATATATATATATATATATATATATATATATATATATATATATGTGTGTGTGTGTGTGTGTGTGTGTGTGTGTGTGTGTGTGTGTGTGTGTCAGCGAGTTTCTTTTGTGATGATTTGGTAGTTTTTTTTTTATCTGTTTATATCATGTTTTTTTTGTGTGATTTTTCGCGTTTTTTTTTTTTTTTTTTTGTCCTGTTTTCCATTA